>NC_088419.1:21335894-21508394 GCF_034236695.1 Oncorhynchus nerka | reverse complement strand
TCGCCTTAACATTCTACAAAGCACTCATTAATCCACTGTAAAGTGTGGTTACTAGTCTCTCTCTCTCTGGTTGTGTGTCTCTTTCCCTCTCTCTGGTTGCGGTCTCTTCCCTCTCTCCCTGGGCTCTGTGTGGGATGTGTGGTGTATTACTTATTTCCTGGTGTGTTGGATTGAGCTCTCCTGCAGGCTGGTCACAGTCAGACCACATAATTGAACAGCTCTGCTCCTGAACTCAATTTTATTCAAAGTGAAATAAGGCTGTGCTCCTGGGATAGCTTCAAAAGGAGCAGGGCCAGACCAAGGCATGATTCTGCAGGTCTGCTGGGTGGTGGAGGGGAAGGGGGGATGTAACATCTAACTGGAGCATGGAAGGAAATCTGGACAGGCACCATGCTTAAATCAAAGGTGAAATGTCAACGGAGTCGAGGCCTTTGAATTGGTTTGCTTTATATCTAATATACAGTAGCTATGGTTTCTCCATCCATGGACCTTTTGGAGAGGGACATTTTTGAAGAGAAAATATTCCTTTAGTATAAATGGGTCAGTGTACAAGGTCATTTCCATGTAAAAGGACCCATGAGCAGCAACATGTGAGATTCATAGGTGCATGTCAAGTTGAGTGTCAAATGAAAGCTGAATCAACATTTTTGAGAAATTAAGGAATATATACACTGTACATTTTTCAGCATTTTTCCATCCTAAAAATTTGGAATAAGCAAAAGCTTTATTTTCTGGTCAAATAGATGGGAAAGGGGTCTTAGAAAACACCTATCAGAAAAAGTCTTAAAAGTTATTAGAAATACATCAAAACATAATCATGTTGAAGACCCCTGCCAACTAATATCAACACTTAGATTGAGGTTTGGATCAATTATTTACCTTCTGTAAGTTTAAGAAACATTAACTTTTGCTTTGAGATTCTGTTACCAAAAACCCACATATCTGTAAGATATTCTCATTTCTCTTCCTCATGAGGAGTTATAAAGTTCACAGAAGTAGCAAGTAAAGATAGGCTTAACAATTAGCTGAAATGCTTTTACTGGTATCAATGTTATTCATGGGTTATTAATAAATGTTCAGATCAACTAGCCCATGTCTGCTAACATGTTTTATTTAGTCCCCCCCCCCCCCATATACAGTTGAAGTCGGAGGTTTACATACACCTTAAACTCAGTTTTTCACAATTCCTGATATTTAATCCTAGTAAACATTTTCCTGTCTTAGGTCAGTTAGGATCACCACTTTATTTCAAGAATGTGAAATGTCAGAATAATACCAGAGCTAATGATTTATTTCAGCTATTATTTATTTCATCACATTCCCAGTGGGTCAGAAGTTTACATACACTCAATTAGTATTTGGTAGCATTGACTTTAAATTGTTTAACTTGGGTCAAACGTTTCAGGTAGCCTTCCACAAGCTTCCCACAATAAGTTGGGTGATTTTTGGCCCATTACTCCTGACAGAGCTCGTGTAACTGAGTCAGGTTTGTTGGCCTCCTTCTCGCACACGCCTTTTCAGTTCTGCCCACAAATGTTCTATAGGATTGAGGTTAGGGCTTTGTGTTGGCCACTCCTATACCTTGACTTTGTTGTCCTTAAGCCATTTTGCCACAACTTTGGAAGTATGCTTGGGGTCTACTGCACTGTACTCTACTGTAATGTACTGTATTGAACTCTACTGAACTCTGCTGTACTGTACTCTACTGTACTCTACTGTACTGTACTCTACTGTACTCTGCTGTACTGTACTCTACTGAGCTCTACTTTGATGTCCAAACTTGTGAAATGACATTCATATCCATAATTATGCATTGCTCTGTAGTACAGATCAGGGAGCCATGATGAAATCACATTACCGCAATGCCGTTACCGGGTGTAAATCCACATCACTTACTGTAGTTCAATAACCATAAGAGAAGATTCACTGTCAGTGTGTCATGTTATAGCTGACACCCCATTCTTTCTGCAGTCATCGTTGAATCTTAATTCAGAGCAGATTTTTAACAGTTTTTTTTAAATGTGTACACTTAAAAAACTGAGGGAGAGTTTACAAAAATTCTGTTACCAAACTTTGCATCTGCACAGTTCTTTCAGTAAATGTTTTTGTAAAATGTTCTATGTCTATTGTTAAAAAATAGTCATTGTGCATAGAGTTGTATGGATTGTCAAACTTTGAAATCAGTGGTTTTTGTTTGGCATACATTTTAAGTGATAAATTGGAGTCTCAGCGCAATTCTGTTATCGTGGAATTGCCAACAAGCAACGCCCTTAGAATAAATGGTTCAGTGTATACTCTCAACCCCCTTAACTCATTCTGTGTATGATTCTGTGTATTATCGTTTCGGTTATTACTCTGGCATTGAAAAAAATGGATTTCAAACATGCAGATGACAGATATCCAAGATATATCTTCTCTCATTGTCTCTCGCTGACAAAGTAGCTCATCGAATTCAGAACTCCTAAGTTTTGTGATATTGCTTTGTTGAGATCTCATTCTGGGTGCTAGATGGATTTTTTTGTGGCTTTGCGAGCGCTGAAATGAGCACAGGGTTTAAATGGCTTTCTTTGCCCGGAGAGGTCCGATATAATTGCATCCTGACAAAACATTTTGTTGCTTCTTTACCGGTGAAGCTGATACTGTAACTCTCCAAACACCTGAGCAAGGCACCGTGAATACAAATACAGCACTACACCTCGTCTGCCTTCCCCATGTCTGCAAGAAACACTATCTGCTTAATGCGAATGTCTGCAATCGTAAATGTAATGAAATACCCAAATGTTCTTATCCCAGTCTAACATTATAGTGAAATGTATACAGTATGGTGCAAATGTACCTGTGTTCAAGGTCTACTCCTGTAGCATTACTAGACATGTCCATTTCATTACATCTCAAATATTCTGTGGGTATAGACTGTAGAACAGCACTGAGTTCATCTGTTTTTGCTAACTTTTGCAAAACCTTTAACTTGTCTTATTTTTTATTTTTTTTGTGTGCCATGGGGTCCATGCTTATCACTCTAGCCTCTCTCTGTCTCTATTCCATTCCCTCTGCATCTTGTGTGTGCCATGGGGTCCATGCTTATCACTCTAGCCTCTCTCTGTCTCTATTCCATTCCCTCTGCATCTTGCCAATAAGTGAAGCAGGAACTGTAAGATTGCAATGGAGCAGAGTGTGTATATTTCTATTACAGAGCTAAATTCCCCTGCCTGTGGCTTCAAGACCCTCCTTAGTCTCTGTCACCCCCGTCTAGACTCAAAATACAAGAGTGTTCAGGAAGCCTGATGGCCATCATGGTGAGGGGCTCTTCAGACATATTGATGCTCCCTCTGAGTCCCCGGACACTAGCATCTTGTCCCCTCAAGCTACAACTCAACAGAGGCAGGAAGAGACTTTCTCATATCGGGGCCACATCTAGCCACGAGCAATGCGTTGGCGACAGGTTGCGACACATGTACTGTAACGCAAGCCTGTTTGGCTGCTGGTTGGTTTGCGGCAGTGAATTAGAATCCCTTGAAGTTTGGCTTGATGTGTGACTTAGGATGGGGAAAAAGTGAGGATATTAACTCAGATGTTAACTCCAGTCATTGGACAGGCTAGGGAGATATTAAGGGGGGGGGGGGGGGGGGTATTAGCCCACGCTAGAGCTGGCTAATTGTGGAATCCAATCTTAAATCTGTGATAATTACAAGTGATCTAGGGTGATTTATAACAACCAGGAAGCACCCCCTGTAGGAAAATGGAGGTGGCTATATTTCATGTGAAAACCCGGTGTGACTACCAACCAGCCAGCCCTGCACTGAGCACAGTGTCACAGCAGTCGGCTTAATAAGGAAATATTAAGCAAATTACCTGTGAAAATGGACAGTCATTCCCATGCCCCGGGCAAGCATTTTTTAATCCCTTTAGACCTTTCAAGTCATTCATCCGTGTGCAAATGATTATTCTTGGTCTGACAGATCAATTGGGGTTTTGAGGAAAGATGATATTATATCGTTTTTTCACAAGGCCACATCGTAAATGACAGGGTTATGAAACAGGGGATAACATGGACGCATGTTTTCCCTTTCTAATCAACCTTAGGTGACTCTTGTCCTCCCTCTTGCCTCATCTCTCTCCCTCCTCTCTCTATCCTTCTATCGCTCACTCTCTCACCCACACACAAATACCAATCTGATCTCACACATGCACACGCACATAAACACACGCGCACACACACACGCGCGCGCACACACACACACACACGCACACATACACACACACACACACAGCCGAGTACACAAAAGCAGCAGAGTGCTGTAACAGAATGCAGTCATTAGCAAATGGCCATATCATCCATTTTGTCAGCTCTGACAAATCATTTAATGGGATGTGGTCTGGTCATGGACCCAGAGTGATACCTCCTATTTACTGTCCCCATTGCAAGCCCCATTGCTCTGCCCCTAAATATGAATCAAACAGAGGTGAGTCCCAATAGATGAGAAAGATGGACAGAGTATCTCAGATTTGTATATATATTCCGCTTTTATCTTTTCAGCACTATAATTCTCTCCTCTCCTTTCTTCCTTGTTCATAGTGTGCCCCCTATAGGGCAGCAGGTGTATTGCTGCTCCATTTATATCGATGTCAAGCCTGCTATTTTATGATATTGGCTCCACAGATTACAGCAGTGCCAGATCCTACAATTGAAGTTCACCTTGAGTCGGGTCCTCTTTTAATTTAGAGACAATACTTTTCTCAAAAATAAACAGAGAATGGGGCTTCCCGAGTGGTGCAGCGATCTAAGGCACTGCATCACCACAGACCTGGGTTCGATTCCAGGCTATGTCGCAGCAGGCCGCGACCGGGAGACCCATGAGGCACAATTGGCCCAGCTCTGTCTGGGTTAGGGGAGGGTTTGGCCGGCTGGGACGTCCTTGTCACATCGCACTCTAGCGACTCCTTGTGGTGGGCCGGGCGCATGCAAGCTGACTTCAGTTGCCAGTTGTACAGTGTTTCCTCTGACACATTGGTGTGGCTGGCTTCCGGGTTAAGCGAGCAGTGTGTCAAGATGCAGTGTGACTTGGCAGGGTTGTGTGTCGGAGGACGCCTGGCTCTCGACCTTCGCCTCTCATGAGTCCATACGGGAGTTGCAGCAATGGGACAAGACTGTAACTACCAATTGGATATCATGAAAAAGGGGTAAAAATATATTTTTTAAATGTTATGAGAGTGAAACACAAAGATATGGTCTGTCTTAGTCTCGTAAACCTAGGCAGCAGCAGTGCCTAGAGGTTAGGGTTCCCAATCACAAGGCAGACATGCTGGCAAAACCTTTTCAGTTGTTTTAGTGAAGGTAGTTGATGCAAACTAACTACTCGCAAAATGCACTCATTAAAAATAACCTCTGGTCTCCAGCTTGCTAGCTACTATTTTGTATTTTATTTAAGCTGATAAGGCAGCGATGTAGGCAGTGACGTAGTTTGTCTATACCAAACTGGCGTTCTATTACGTACTGACGTGTTCTGCCAGAACATTGGAACATTGTGGGAGGCAACCCTGATGTCTAGAGAGACTAGGTTACACTCACAATATCAATTCACATGACAATATAGTAAATCAAAACTATTCCATTTAACACACCAATTCAAATCAGTAGCCTATGCTTTAAAAGCAGAGAATTCAGGATTTACTCTTTTCAACAAAATAATAACTGGGGACTGCAAAGAATGAATGGTTAATCAGAAATGGCTTACAGTTGAGAAAGTGATTTTGTTCTGGGTGTAAATAACAAGAAATGCCATGAGAGAAATATTCTACCTCTCCCTGGCATAATTGGTGTTGTCTTCTCTTGATCTGTCTACTGACACGGCAATGTATTTACATGGCCAGGTTGATGTGCTGTCATACTGCAGGCTACCTCCACTGCCAGTCTCACCATCTCATGTTTCAAACTGTAAATAGGCCTACCACTAAATGGTTTCTCCCATAGAAATAGAATCCACTGGCTCAGTCTGCATCTCAGTTCCTAACATGCACCCTTAGAAAAAAGGGTTCCAAAAGAGTTATTCTGCTGTCTCATAGGAAAACCCTTATTGGCTGCAGGTAGAACCCTTTTGGGTTCCATGTAAAACCCTCTGTGGAAAGGGTTCTACCAAAAAGGGTTCTTCAAATGGTTCTCCTCTGGGGACAGCCAAATACCATTATAGGTTCTAGATAGCACCTTTTTTTCTAAGCGTGTTAGAAAAGCCCACAACCATAGTGGTGGCTGTTTGAAACAGACTCCTGTATAGAGCTTCAGACGAGAGAATGTTTTCTTTAACTTCTCTTTCAAAAACTGCCACATTCATTCCTAACTACCCTGTAGCAGGACTATTATAGTATTACATTACGACTTGACAGAAAACACGGCCCATCTTATTCACACATCCCTTTACTTGCAACACTTAATGCATTTGAGCAGCTAAAATGCCGCATTCCTCCACACACACACAGAGGGAACGTTTTTAAACCACCTGTATTTAAAGTGGGTGGGTACTATAGTACTCCAGTACAGTAAATGATATCCAACCCATTTGCCATATCTGTATGATGAAGAGCATTGGCACGGCTTCTCAGCCCCTGTATCCATCATTTAGTACATTCAAAGATTCATCAGTGCCCTGAGTGGCTCTGTGGGCACACAATGAACGAACAGACAGAGTAGAAATACCTTCCGTGTGACAGAACCATATACATGCTTCATAAAGTAATAGCTGCAGAAAGTGATTGTGCAGTGAATATTCTAAATCTTACATAAAATGAAGTATTTTGGATACACCTTCTTTCCCCTAAGTGCTTTATATTAAATTCAGTTCAGCAAGTCAGGAAGATCATTGGATGAGGGCCCTCAATGCTACATGAGCCAATAGAAAATATACTTCAGTGGGTAGGTGAGAGTTCGCCATCTCCAGCCACCACTTTATGAGGCTTTCCAAAGATCAATTGCTTCAGAATCCTTTCTATTTGAATGTCTGGACAACCAGGGCATCCCATGGTATTAAGATTCCCTTTTAATGATTTCCAGCACAGGGAAACTATGGTTTAAATGTTCTGAACTGAGCACAATAGGTGCAGCAGGCCTCTTACTAATCCTGTTTCCAAATGAGAGCCACTTGTCAAGGTCAGACTCCAAATCTGTTATTAATTTGTCCCCTGACAATAACTTCCTGGGGTATTCCCAGCCATCTTTCATCAGAACAACCCAATCGTCAGGCCCTAAGTATTTACAGACTTCGACAGCAACAGTGGCCCACAGGCTCCCAATTGAATCTCTTACCCCCTACATCTATTCAAATGACCATGTAATGTCACTGATGTTACACAGACCTGATCAGGAACAAATCAATGAGACAGTAACTAGGGAAACTACAGTGGAGGGGAGTATAGCTGTATAACCCCCATTGCACTCTCTAAAAACCCTACATAGTGAGGAGACATTTCTGAGGAATATGTTGGACCTTCATGTAGAGACCTTATATTGAATATGTTAAGAATTCCTTATAGCATACCCTGCAAACAATAATACGTCACGAAATGGTCACCTAGTCATCAGGACATTGCGTCATGGTCCCTTGGAGGTTTTGTCGTGCAACACTGAAAGCACGAACGGCCGCATTTAACCACAGCAATGGGACTGGGAACATGGTTGAGTATAAACAGTCCATTTACAGTATTTCCTCTATAAGGCAATCAAACAGGCAAACGTCAGTACAAAGACAAAGTTGAGTTGCAATTCAACGACTCAGACACAATACGTATGTGACAGGGACGATCACGGATTATAAAGGTAAAATCCGCCACATTGCGGACACCAACGTCTTGCTCCCGGACAAGCTAAACACCTTCTTTGCCCACTTCGAGGGAAACACAGTGCCACCACCGCTCCCATGGACTGTGAGGTGGACTGTGAGGTCTCGTTCTCCGTTATCCATAGAAGACATTTATGTTGCATGTTAACCCACGCAAGAGTGCTGGCCCAGATGGCATCGCTAGCCGCGTCCTCAGAGCATGCGCAGACCAGCTGGCTGGAGTGTTTAAGGACATATTCGATCTCTCCCTATCCCAGTCTGTTGTCCCCACTTGCTTCAAGAACTAAATGACTATCGCCCCGTAGCACTCACTTCTGTCATCATGAAGTTCTTTGAGAGGCTAGTTAAGGATCATATCACCTCCACCTTACCCCCACACACTAAACCCACTGTAATTTGCATACCGCTCCAATAGATCCACGGATGACGCAATCGCCATCGCATCTGGACAAGAGGATGTAGAATGCTGTTCATTAACTACACCTCAGTCTTCAACACCATAAGCTCATCAATAAGCTTGGGCCCTGGGTCTGAACCCTGCCCTGTGCAACTGGGTCCTGAACTTCCTGACAGGCCGCCCCAAGGTGGTGAAGGTAGGCAACAACATCTCAACTACGCCTATCCTCAACATAGGGACCCACAAGGGTGCATGCTCAGCCCCTTCCTGTACTCCCTGTTAACCCATGGCTGTGTGGCCACGCACGACTCCAACTCAATCATTAAGTTTGCAGATGACATAACAGTGGTAGGCCTGATTACCACTCCCTGGCATAGTGGTAAAAAAGAAAAATAACCTCTCCCTCAACGTCAACTAAATGAAGGAGATAATCGTGGACTTCAATGGGGACACAGTGTAGAAGGTGAAAAGCTTCAAGTTCCTCGGTGTACACATCACTGACAATCTGAAATGGCCCGTCCACACAGACAGTGTGGTGAAGAAGAGGCAACAACGCCTCCAATTCGGATTGGCCCCCAAGACCTTCACAAAGTTTTATAGATGCACCATTGAGAGCATCCTGTTGGGCTGTATCCCCACCTGGTGCGGCAACTGCACCGCCAACAACCGCAGGGCTATCCAGAGGGTGGCGCTCAAAGCTTCACTGCCTGCCCTCCAAGACATCTACAGCACCTGGTGTCACAGGAAGGCCAAGAAGATCGTCAAGGACCTCAACAAACCGTGCCAAGGCCTATTCACCCTGCTACCATCCATAAGGCGAGGTCAGTACATGTGCATCAAAGCAGGAACCGAGAGACTGAAAAACAGCTTCCATCTCAAGGCCAACAGACCTGTTAAATAGTCACCACGAGCCGGCTCCCTCCCAGTACCCTGCTCTAAACTTTAGTCACTAGCCGACTACCACCCGGTTACTTTATTATGCACCCTAGAGGCTGCTACCCTACATAGACCTTAATAGACTTTAATAATGGAACTCTGGTAACTTTAATAATATTTACATAATGTTTTACCCACTTAATATGTACAGTGACTTCAGAACATTTTCAGACCCCTTGACTTTTTCAAAATGTTGTTACTTCACAGTCTTATTCTAAAACATATTAAATAAAAACAAATCCTCAACAATCTACACCCCATAATGTGAAAAACAGGTTTTTATAATTTTTGCAAATTTATGAAAAAAAAACTAACATAAATACCTTATTTACATAACTATTCAGACCCTTTGCTATGAGACTTGAAATTGAGCTCCGATGCATGCTGTTTCCATTTATCATCCATAAGAGGTTTCTACAACTTGATTGGAGTACAAATTCAATTGACTGGACATAATTTGGAAAGACATGCACCTGTCTATATAAGGTCCCACAGTTGACAGTGCACTTCAGAGCAAAAACCAAGCCCTGAGGTCGAAGGAAATGTACGTAGAGCTCCGAGAGATGATTGTGTCGAGGCACATATCTGGGGAAGGGTACTAAAAAAATTCTGCAGCATTGAAGGTCCCCAAGAACAGTGGTAGCCATCATCCTTAAATGGAAGAAGTTTGGAACCACTAAAACTATTCATTGAGCTGTCCCCATATTGCTGTTTATTTTTTTGCTCCTTTGCACCCCAGTATCTCTACTTGCACGTTCATCTTCTGCACATCTATCACTCCAGTGTTTAATTGCTAAATTGTCATTATCTCGCAACTATGGCCAACTTATTGCCTTACCTCCATAATCATACTACATTTGCACAAACTGTATATAGATTTTTAAATTGTGTTATTGACTGTATGTTTGTTTATCCCATGTGTAACTCTGTGTTGTTGTTTGCATCACACTGCTTTGCTTTGTCTTGGCCAGGTCACAGTTGTAAATGAGAACATGTTCTCAACTGGCCTATCTGGTTAAATAAAGTAAAAAAATAAAACAGTGGCCACCATCATTCTTAAATGGAAGAAGTTTTGAACCACCAAGACTCTTCCTAGAGTTGGCCGCCCGGCCAAACTGAGCAATTGGGGGAGAAGGGCCTTGGTCAGGGAGGAGACCAAGAACGCGATGGTCACTCTGACAGAGCTCTGGAGTTCCTCTGTGGAGATGGGAGATCCATCCAGAAGGACAACCATCTCTGCAGCACTCCACCAATCACGCCTTAATGGTAGAGTGGTCAGTAAAAAGTACATGACAGCCCGCTTGGAGTTTGCCAAAAGTTAAAAGGGGCGGCAGGGTAGCTTAGTGGTTAGAGCGTTGGACTAGTAACCGAAAGGTTGCAAGTTCAAATCCCCGAGCTGACAAGGTACAAATCTGTCGTTCTGTCCCTGAACAGGCAGTTAACCCACTGTTCCTAGGCCGTCATTGAAAATAAGAATTTGTTCTTAACTGACTTGCCTAGTTAAATAAAGGTAAAATAAAAAAATCTAAAGACTCTCAGACCATGAGAAGCGTCACGTCTGGAGGATACCTGGCACCATCACTATGTTGTGGCAGTATCATGCTGTGGGGATGTTTTTCAGCGGCAGGGACTGGGAGACTAGTCAGGATCGAGGCAAAGATGAACGGAGGAAAGTACAGAGAGATCCTTAATGAAAACCTGCTCAGACTGGGGTGAAGGTTAACCTTCCAACAGGACAATGACTCTAAGCACACAGCCAAGACAACGCAGGAGTGGCTTTGGGACATGTCCTTGAGTAGCCCAGACTTGAACCTGATAAAACATATCTGGAGAGACCTGAAAATAGCTGTGCAGCAATGCTCCCCATCTAACCTGACAGAACTTGAGAGTGCCAAGAAGACTCAAGGCTGTAATCACTGCCAAAGATGCTTTAACAAAGTACTGAGTAAAGGGTCTGAATGCTTATATAATTCTTATGTTGTAAGATGGCGCCGGAGAGGATGGCAGACGTTTTACGTTCCCCCAGCCGATTGTGTTTTTAGGTTTGTTTATTTGCAACTTATTTTTTAAAATATTTTGTACGTAATGTTGCCGCTACCGTCTCTTATGACCGAAAAGAACTTCAAGACATGAGGACAGTGATTACTCACCACTGACTAGCAGAATCCTCTTTTTCCTTTCACGACTCTGACGAGCCCGATGAGAAGGATACACTGCTTCCTCGGAAACAAGCCCTGATCCCCATGATCTGCATGAAGAGGAGGTGGAGAAAGAGGGGGTGAAGGTTGGGCTGCCTTCTGAGAATTCATAGGTGATCGAATAAACCCCCACTTCCCTCCATTCTGCTAGCAAACATGCAATATTTGGGCACTAAAATGTATAAGTTACGTGGGAGATGAAACTACAAACAGTACATTAAAAACTGTAACATCTTATGCTTGGCTGAACGACAACAACATCAACATTCAGCTGGCTGGTTATACGATGTACTGGCAGGATAGAACAGCGGCGTCTGGTAAGACAAGGGGCTGCGGTCTATGTATTTTTGTTAACAACAGATGGTGCACGATATCTAAGGAAGTCTCGAGCTATTGCTTGCCTGAGTTAGAGCATCTTATGATAAGCTGTAGACCACATTATCTACCGAGAGAGTTTTCATCTGTATTCTGTGTAGCTGTTTACATACCACCACAGTCAGAGGCTGGCACTAAGACAGCATTGAATGAGCTGTATTCCACCATAAGCAAACAAGAAAACGCTCACCAAGAGGCGGCACTCCTACCAGCCGGGGACTTTAATGCAGGGAAACTTAAATCCGTTTTACCAAATTTCTATCAGCATGTTAAATATGCAACCAGAAGAAAAATAACTCTGGACCACCTATACTCCACACACAGAGACACATACAAAGCTCTCCCTGAACCTCCATTTGGCAAATCTGACCATAATTCTATCCTCCTGATTCCTGCTTACAATAAAAAATTAAAGGATGAAGCACCAGTGACTAGATCAATAAAAAAGTGGTCAGAGGAAGCAGATGCTAAGCTACAGAACTATTTTGCTAGCAAAGACTGGAATATGTTCAGGGATTCCTCCGATGGCATTGAGGAGTTCACCCCATCCTAAATGTAACAACCTTCCACTCCTATGGATCCTGCATTCTGCCTTATTTATGTGAACCAGCTAGTGGTCTGCTACTAGTTGAGGGTGGCGGCTGTAAGTTGTGCATTTTATCTTTCAAACGTTCCATTCTCATTTACCAATGTCATTCCTCTCTAAGAAACCTCAAATACTATTGATGATGTCATCCCCACAGTGACTGTACGTACATACCCCAACCAGAAGCCATGGATTACAGGCAGCCTCCGCACTGAGCTAAAGGCTAGAGCTGCCACTTTCAAGGAGCAGGACTCTAACCTGGAAGCTTATAAGAAATCCCGCTATGCTCTCCAACGAACCACCAAACAGGCAAAGCGTCAATACAGGACTAAGATCGAATCGTACTACACCGGCTCTGATGCTCATTGGATGTGGCAGGGCTTGCAAACCATTACAGACTACAAAGGGAATCACAGCAAAGAGCTGCCCAGTGACACAAGCCTAACAGATGAACTAAACCACTTCTATGCCCACTTAGAGGCAAATAACACTGAAACATGCATGAGAGAACCAGCTGTTCCAGAAGACTGTGTGATCACGCTCTCCACAGCCGATGTGAGTAAGACCTTTAAACAGGTCAACATTCACAAGGCCGCAGGGCCAGACAGATTACCAGGACGTGTACTACGAGCATGCGCTGACCAACTGGCAAGTGTCTTCACTGACATTTTCAACCTCTCCCTATCCGAGTCTGTAATACCAACATGTTTTAAGCAGACCATCATAGTCCCTGTGCCCAAGAACACTAAGGTAACCTGCCAAAATTACTACTGACCCATAGCACCCAGGTCTGTAGCCATGAAGTGCTTTGAAAGGCTGGTCATGGCTCTCAACAACACCATCATCCCGGAAACCCTAGACCCACTCCAATTTGCATACTGCCCCAACAGATCCACAGATGATGCAATCTCCATTGCACTCCACACTGCCCTTTCCCACCTGGACAAAAGGAACACCTATGTGAGAGTGCTATTAATTGACTACAGCTCAGTGTTCAACACCATAGTGCCTTCAAAGTTCATCAATGAGCTAAGGTCCCTGGGACTCAACACCTCCCTCTGCAACTGGATCCTGGACTTCCTGACGGGCCACCCCCAGGTGTTAATGGTAGGTAACAACACATCCACCACACTGATCCTCAACACAGCGGCCCCTCATGGGTGCATGCTGAGTCACCTCCTGTACTCCCTGTTCACTCATGACTGCACAGTCAGGCACTACTCCAACACCATCATTAAATTTGCAGATGACACTGATCACCGACAACGACAAGACTATAGGGAGGAGAACAGAGACCTGGCCGTGTGGTGCCAGAACAACAACCTCTCCCTCAACATGATCAAGACAAAAGGAGATGATTGTGGTCTACAGGAAAAGGAAGACCGAGCACGCCCCCAATTTTCATTGATGGGGCTGGCGTGGAGCAGGTTGAGAGCTTCAAGTTCCTTGGTGTCCACATCACCAACAAACTAACATGGTCCAAGCACACCAAGATAGCCGTGAAGAGGGCACGACAAAACCTATTCCCCCTTGGAAAAATTTGGCATGGGTCCTCAGATCCTCAAAAGGTTCTACAGCTGCACCATCGAGAGCATCACTGGTTGCATCACTGCCTGGTATGACAACTGCTCAGCCTCCGACCACAAGGCACTTACAGAGGGTAGTGCGAACGGCCCAGGACATCACTGGGGCCAAGCTTCCTGCCATCCAGGACCTCTATACCAGGCAGTGTCAGAGGAAAAATTGTCAAAGACTCCAGCCACCCTAGTCATAGACAGTTCTCTCTGCTACCGCACAGCAAGCGGTACCGGAGCGCCAAGTCTAGGTCCAAGAGGCTTCTAAACAGCTTCAACCCCCTAGCCATAAGACTCCTGACCATCTAGTCAAATGTCTACCCAGACTATTTGCAGTGCACCCCCCCCCACCCTTTACACCACTGCTACTCTCTATTGTCATCTATGCATAGTCACTTTACGTTAATATCTACCAACATGTACATAATACCTCAAATAACCGGTAATAATTGACTCTGTATCGATACCCCCCTGAGTATGGTCTCGCTATTGTTATTTCACTGCTGCTCTTTAATTACTTGTATCTCTTATTGTTATCTGTATTTTTTTTTAACTGCATTGTTAGGTAGGTAAGCATTTCACCTGTTGTATTCTGCGCATTTGACTAATAAAATTTGATTTGATTCGATATTTCTAAAAACCTATTTTTGGTTTGTCATTATGGGGTATTGTGTGTAGATTGATGAGGGGGAGAAATGAGTTAATACATTTTAGAATAAGGCTGTAACCTAACAAAATGTGGAAAAGTCAAAGTGGTCTGAATAAATTCAGAAGTAGCCACCTTCTGCCTTAATGACAGCTTGGCACACTCTTGGCATTCCCTCAACCAGCGTCATGAGTTAGTCACCTGGAATGCATTTCGATTAACAGGTGTGCCTTGTTATAAGTTAATTTGTGGAATTTCTTTCCTTCTTAATGTGTTTGAGCCAATCAATTGTGTTGTGACAAGGTAGGGGTGGTATACAGAAGATAGCCCTATTTGGTAAAAGACCAAGTCCATATTATGTCATTCTTGGGACATGTCATGGTCTCCTGGGAACAGACAGGGAAATACACAAAGGTCCCATAGAGAACGTTCCCTTGAGACCATCACGCAACATTCTCAGAATGTCCATGTGATAACGTTGCGCCAAAACACTTAAGGGACCTCATGGGAATGTTGTCAAATGTCCTCAGGAACTCCCGTTTGCTGGGTAGTGCACATTGAATTCCTGAAGATAAAGCATATACAAGATGGCAAGAGATAGTGCCTCCTTTACATCACTATACTGTACAGTTCACACCAAAAACGAAATGAATGCATCACACCACCACAGCTGTCAGCAAGCACAGTTGGCAGGCATCACTATCGCCACTTTGTCCTCTCTTTGAGCTCTCCCAGCTTGCATTCACCATACAAAATTCCTGCTGCCTGTCAGAACCAATAATGTCACCTCACACTTTTAGTAGTCCTGACATCTTGGTGAACCACAATCATCAAATGCTAAAGTCCGGCTTTGGGTGTTGGAGGGGAGCCAGTGGGCGCGCTGGAGAGTGAGTGAGTAAGTGAGTGAGTGAGTGGAGGGAAGTAGGTAGGGGGGAGGGAAGTTGACACATACAGACACAGGTTTTCTCCCCAGTTGGTCTCCAGACTACACTCTAAGCAAAAAAGGTGCTATCTGGAACCTAAAAGAGTTCTTTGGCTGTCCCCATAGGAGAACCCTTTTAAGTGCCCTTTTTGGTTCCAGGTAGAAATAATATTTTTGGGTTATATGAAGGACCCATTCCACAAAGGATTCTACATGGAACCAAAAGGGTTCTAAGTGGAAACAAAAAAGGTTCTCTCTGGAACCTACGTTTTCTCCTATAGGGACAACCGAAGAACCCTTTTGGAACCCATTTTCCTAAGAATGTAGAAACAAATGAAGTCTTGTGGGATAGTGTACATACTGTAGCTGAGGATGAGGTTGGAATATGACATGAAGGGGAGAGAGAAGAGAGAGGCTCAACACTGTGCTGTAGTGAATGATGCAGCTACAGGCTCAGAGGGGGAATACTCACTCCGGTTAAAGCATCACCAGAGACCAACACATTAAAGGATACACAGACAGCAAAGGACTCACAGATAGGCCCATAGCAAAGACACATAGACCCACGGCGAAGGCTGGTATTAGACATTGAAGGACAAGGAGACACTGTTTTTTCCACCTGTGATAACACCTTAAGAAGAACCACTGGACAGCAGACTGCAGAGTAGCTCCTTTTAAAGAATTTCTATATTGAGGTCTGACATAGTGTATAGATTATCATACA
This sequence comes from Oncorhynchus nerka, assembly GCF_034236695.1. Classification (NCBI taxonomy): domain Eukaryota; kingdom Metazoa; phylum Chordata; class Actinopteri; order Salmoniformes; family Salmonidae; genus Oncorhynchus; species Oncorhynchus nerka. The sequence continues at coordinate 21,492,207 of NC_088419.1, read as the reverse complement.
CATTTATGAGGCAGCTCTCTGCAGGGTTGAAGGCAAGAGCAGGAAACAACTTTATTAGCCCACAACTGTTGGAATTCAGCAGCTCTCTATGGGCCTCTCAGCTGCACTGGGTAAGACAGTGAAAGACAGATACTTAACAAGCACTGGCAGGAATGACATTACATTGAAATGACATCGAAGCGCACATGCATGAGATTTGGTTCTGGGTGCCGAGATAATGTTCACTCAGAGAGACACGGTTTCCAACCTGTCACAATTTCATCTGTTCTCATGCATGCATTCGAATATTCCAAAACAATAGACTATTGTAACAAATTACTGGGGAAAAAGATAAATAGACCTCTAACTTTTATACAGCACTTTATGTTAATTCATTAATTGGTGTTCCTGTAGTGTACTATTGAAGGATTGGCCCAGGGGAGAATGGGGTGTGAAAACACCAGTTTGTTTGTTCATTGATTCCCCCTCAGACCCTTCAGCTGGAACCAGACCTGATGCTTATCTGCTGCTATGTTTGCTCATGCACTGCTGTTTACTAGTCCAGAGAAAGGGTTACAACCACATAAAAGTCAGGGAAGAGTGAGGGATTGGCAATGCCTTTGAACCCAATGCCTGGATGAGTCCATGCATCACAGCACTGACAGGTGTTTCAGCACTTCAGGCCTTTAGTGCTGGGCTTGAGTATGGCAGGGGACTCATCAAAGCTAAATGCAGAACCTGTTTTTTTGGCCTTTGTTATGAGATGCAAATGAGAGAGTGATGTATTCAGAGAAGCTTGGAAAATACATTTAATGAATTCTCATGCTCAGTTCACCATAGGAAGATAACCAAAAGGGACAATAACTGCAATTGGAAAATTATTGGTTGGAATCTAGATAAATTAATGGAGCAATTAAGTACATTTGAAGTGCATTAATAGATTTAATCTCTAAAACATGAGCATTAATCTAAATATTCTGGAAGAATTTATTTGAAGTCTCAAATAGATGATATCATGACAAACTGTTCAACTAATTCTCCTCTTACCCTAATGTTTGTTATAGTTTTACTATCTATAGGAGCCATATAAAGTATTTTTACCTGTAGCCTATACCAATAACACATCACAGCACTGGGTTCTTACCTGCTTTAAGCTAAAAGTTATCAATGGCAGGCAGGGTTTGGCCAAAAGGGATTGAGAGATGTAAACCGGTGGATATGAAACAGAGATATGTGAATTCTAACTGATGGCTTCATGCAGGGAATGTGGCTCCTTCTACATGCTGTCAGTCAGGTGAGACAAGTGCCTATATTTCATATACTGTATGTAGGAGTGGCATTGGCTTCTAATTTACATTCAACCAATTTACTATCAACATGAGAGAGATTTCATCTGTATTTTTCGTAGCTGTCTACAAACCACCACAGACCGATGCTGGCACTGAAACCGCACTCAATGAACTGTATACTGCCATGAGCAAACAGGAAAACATTCATCCAGAGGCGGCGCTCCTAGTGGCCGGGGACTTTAATGCAGGGAAACTTAAATCAGTTTTACCTAAATTCTATCAGCATGTTAAATGTGCAACCAGAGGGGAAAGAAAATTCTAGACCACCTTTACCTCACCCTCCACTTGGCAAATCTGACCATAATTCTATCCTCTTGATTCCTGCTTACAAGAAAACAGTTAAGCAGGAAGCACCAGCGACTCGGTCTGTAAAAAAGTGGTCAGATGAAGCCGATGCTAAACTACAGGACTGTTTTCCTATCACAGACTGGAATATGTTCCGGGATTCTTCCGATGGCATTGAGGAGTACACCACATCAGTCACTGGCGTGCTCAGTCCCCTCCTGTACTCCCTGTTCACTCATGACCGTGTGGTGCAAGGACAACAACCTCTCCCTCAACGTGATCAAGACAAAGGAGATGATTGTGGACTACAGGAAAAGGAGGGCCGAGCACGTCCCCATTCTCATTGACAGGGCTGACGTGGAGCAGGTTAAGTTCCTTAGTATCTACATCACCAACAAACTAACATGGTCCAAGCACACCAAAACAGTTGTGAAGAGAGCACGACAAAACCTATTCCCCCCAGGAGACTGAAAGAATTTGGCATGTGTCCTCAAATCTTCAAAAGGTTTTACAGCTGCACCATCAAGAGTATCCTGACTGGTTGCATCACTGCCTGGTATGGCAACTGCTCAGCCTCCAACCGCAAGGCACTATAGAGGGTAGTGCGTACAGCCCAGTAAGTCACCGGGGCCAAGCTTCCTGCCATCCAGGACCTCTATACCAGTTGGTGTCATAGACTGTTCTCTCTGCTACCGCAAGCGGTACCGGAGTGCCAAGTCTAGGTCCAAGATGCTTCTAAACAGCTTCTACCCCTAAATCATAACACTCCTGAACATCGAATCAAATGGCTACCCAGACTATTTGCATTGCGCTGCTGCTATTCTCTGTTATTATCTATGCAGTCACTTTAATAACTCTACCTACATGTACATATTGCCTCAATTACCTTGACACCAGTGCCCCCACAAATTGACTCTGTACCGGTACCCACTGTATATTGTAATGAATACTCAGGGAGAAAAAGGTGTAGATTCACGTGGCAGTTGTTTATTTTGCCTTCGCAGAAGCCTGGAATCGTGGTTACAGGCAGGCAATGGTCATACACAGGTAGGCAAACAGGCAGGTGAAACAAAACTAGCACTGAAGGCTGTAACTGGTTCTCACAAACAATCAGTACCTCACAAAGGCACAAACAGAATGAATTGAACTAAATAAGGAGCTGATGAGAACAGGTGAGTAACTAACACAGGTGAAATCAACGAACAAAATGAAAGACAGGGCTACGTTCAAGAACACAACGAAACAGAACACAAGGTTGACTAAGAAAATGAATACACCATCTTACATATACAGCCCCACTTGTTATTTACTGATGCTCTTAAATTATTTGTTATTCTGATCTCTTACTTTTTTTGCGGTATTTTCTTAAAACTGCATTGTTGGTGAAGGGCTTGTAAGTAAGCATTTCACTGTATTCGGCGCATGTGACAATAAAAATGTGATTTGATACCGGATGGGTGTAACATCCAACAGGTCCCCCACACACAGCAGATGGTAGGAGGGTTTTTGTTTTTACACAGCTGGTGAATCATGTGGTGAGAATGGAACTGGCACAGCTGTAGTAGAAACAGAAATGCTTGTTGCCTTGGTAAGAAAATATGAATGCTAAGCAGTTGTGTTATTTTTTCTTTTTTTCATGGGTAATTAAATCGCCAGACTGTTTTTCTACAGTTGTGTTAGCATGGTACAGTATCACTACAAATGTATTGAAATCCTTTGAACAGGCCTACATCCCCAAACTGCTGTAGAGAAGGAAATAATTGTGAAATACAAGAAAATGATTCCCCAATTATGCATTTACAGATGGTGTACCAAATTCACTCACTCATACAATTATTTTGTGCTTATTGTCAACGTTTGTAGGGCTATTATCAATGTAACTGAGACACAACCAGGCATTACAGAATGAGTAAGTCTGCCATCTCAACAGTCTAACAGAGAAATCATGTGAAATAATTCTTCACATAAGGTTCACTTCATGACATATTGATATTGATGTGAATTTATGAATTTATTTATGAATTTATGAAATCTACTGGACATCTACTGGACACGATGCCAACTCCTGTGTCATCAGACTGTCACTAGCTTCACTCAGCTTCCAATATGTTAAAGGAAAACTCCACCCAAAAACTATCTTTTGGTATTTGTTTCATTAGTCCATTGTTGATATAAACTCAGCAAAAAAAGAAACGTCCCTTTTTCAGGACCCTGTAAAAATCCAAATAACTTCACTGATCTTCATTGTAAAGGGTTTAAACACTGTTTCCCATGCTTGTTCATTGAACCATAAACAATTCATGAACATGCACCCGTGGAACGGTCGTTAAGACACTAACAGCTTACAGATGGTAGGCAATTAAGGTCACAGTTATGAAAACTTAGGACACTAAGAGGCCTTTCTGCTGACACTGAAAAACATCAAAAGAAAGATGCCCAGGGTCCCTGCTCATCTGTGTGAATGTGCCTTAGGCATGCTGCAAGGAGGCATGAGGACTGCAGATGTGGCCAGGGCAATAAATTGCAATGTCCATACTGTGAGATGCCTAAGACAGCGCTACAGGGAGACCTGATGGACAGCTGATCGTCCCCGCAGTGGCAAACCACGTGTAACAACACCTGCACAGGATTGGTACATCCGAACATCACACCTGCGGGACAGGTACAGGATGGCAACAACAACTGCCCAAGTTACACCAGGAAAGCACAATCCCTCCATCAGTGCTCAGACTGTCCGCAATAGGCTGAGAGAGGCTGGACTGAGGGCTTGTAGGCCTGTTGTAAGGCAGGTCCTCACAAGACATCACCGGCAACAACGTCGCCTATGGGCACAAACCCACCGTCACTGGACCAGAAAGGACTGGCAAAAGTGCTCTTCACTGACGAGTCGCGGTTTTGTCTCACCAGGGGTGATGGTCAGATTTGCGTCAAAGAAATGAGCGTTACAGCGAGGCCTGTACTCTGGAGCGGGATCGATTTGGAGTTGGAGGGTCCGTCCGTCATGGTCTGGGACAGTGTGTCACAGCATCATCGGACTGAGCTCGTTGTCGTTGCAGGCAATCTCAACGCTGTGCGTTACAAGAAAGACTCCTCCTCCCTCATGTGGTACCCTTCCTGCAGGCTCATCCTGACATGACCCTCAGCATGACAATTCCACCAGCCATACTGCTCGTTCTGTGCGTGATTTCCTGCAAGACAGGAATGTCAGTGTTCTGCCATGGCCAGCGAATCTCCAGTGTTCTGCCATGACCCGTGATCTCAATCCCAATGAGCATGTCTGGGACCTGTTGGATCGGAGGGTGAGGGCTAGGGCCATTCCCCTCAGAAATGTCCGGGAACCGGCAGGTGCCTTGGTGGAAGAGTGGGGTAACATCTCACAGCAATAACTGGCAAATCTGGTGCAGTCCATGAGGAGGAGATGCACTGCAGTACTTAATGCAGTTGGTGGCCACACCAGATACTGACTGTTTATTTAAATGTTTACCCCCCCCTTTTTCAGGGACACATTATTCAATTTCTGTTAGTCACATGTCTGTGGAACTTGTTCAGTTTATGTCTCAGTTGTTGAATCTTGTTATGTTCATACAAATATTTACACATGTCAAAGTTTGCTGAAAATCAACGCAGTTGACAGTGAGAGGACGTTTCTTTTTTTTGCTGAGTTTAGTACCAAAATGATTTGCATGTCAGCAATTAAGTTTTCAAGATATAAAACTTTCAAATGGCTCCGTTATGAGCCTCTTTGCTGTTGGACCCTGACATGATATAGAACACAAAAAAGCAGCTTCATCCACATATAAAGAAGTGCCCTTAGTGAAACATGTCTCATGAGACGGGAGAGCTCCAGTGGTTAGTGAGATAATCATCTTCAAAAAGCACCTCTTTTATTTTGAATATGACAACTTGAACGACATTTCTTTCATAAGTGGCAGAACCTCCCCGTCTTAGGCAGGTTTAGTACTAGAGGCCATACCTGCCCTTCCTTCCGTCCTTCCTGTCTGCAACCTCCTCTCTGTGTTATAATTTCAGTGAATTAAGCTCTTCACCACCCAGATACAGTACCTGGACAACTGTAGGTGGAATTTAACACAATGCACAGTGTCCATATTAGGACAGCTGCATGTAGACTAGAGGTTCTTCTGAAAGACGAGGAAAACGATACTGTCACTAATATCAGCGTGATGTAAATTGAAGTTTCCAGGCCTAATAGAGAATGCAAAAGCCAAAGTGTCATTAATGGGAGCTGTTTCCTCTGAGTCTAATGTGGTGTGAGGATCTAATGTTATGGTTATTAGACTGCTCTCCCTGTCTCTCCCTCCCTTTCTCTCTAACTAACCAACAATATGGCTGATGTGACACCACACTGAATCCCCAAGCATCCTCCTGACATCTTAATTCAACTGCTCCTGGGCAGGTTTTACCCCTCTGTAAATCTGTTTGAGAGGATTATATCCTCACCTTATTTTTGGGGTGTTTGAAATCACCATATGTTGGCTTGTGACTAAATCTAAATCCTGTTTGATTCAGTTAGCTACATGTGTCTGCACTGTCATCCATTCTACATCGGGAGAAGCAGATACGGTGGAACCTCTCTTGGTTATACAAGATTAATTGACTAATTTAACCACTTTTGAAGGAAGCGTTAAAAATAGAAAGTGTATACAATGTAAAAACAAAAGTAACGTATCTTGGTGTTCCATCAAACCACGTATTAACAAGATGTCACAACGACATCTATCCATGTATAGGGCTGCATGCTGTTCTGGTTTTCTGCAGACTCGTTCAGGCGGCAAGTAGCTGGCTGCAACCAGTGGACTCATAAGGGGAAGTAGCTGCCCTGAATCCTGGGTGCGGGCACTATTGAGCAACTTCAGGAGTTATAACAACACACTCTGCCGGGGTAGCAGGGTTGGTCTGGCCTCACCACACCGTCTAATCGCAAAGACAGCGGCTCCCGAAAGTGATGAGCGAGCATTTCTTCCTCATTATTTTTTCAGCTCGACACCAGTTGTCACTTTAGCTCTGCAGAGTCAAAAATACAATTCCTGATATTTTCCTGAGACTCTCTCTCTGTAGTTTCTGGCTCTCCAGACATCTTCATTACTTGCAGGTGGATTGCTTTGCCCGAGCATAGAGTTACCTTTTCTGACAGTCCTGGGACTTGGTCCCGAGAGATGTATTCAGCTGATATATAAATACAAAGAAATAAAGTTATTTGTATTAAAGTGAAACATACCATCATCAATACCAACCTATTATTCCCAGAAACCACTTCAGTACTAACTTTTAGTTCAGGTCATCACAACGCTCCTGTGGGACTATGATCATTAACACAAACAAAAGTTACACTTTCACAGAAGGTCTACCTATTATCAGTTCCCAAAAAGCTCTGAAAAGCACTGCCTACGCGAGTACACGTGACTGTTTAATGTTTATCTGGTGGAATCAATGCTTTAGCAGGTGAGCAGGCAGCTTTGTGGGCATAAAGGGAGGGTGTAGCTAGGTCCCTAGACAGAACTGAAATTTTAATTAGCATTGCTAGCGGTTTGGGTCACCAACACAGACATTCATCTGAGAGTACTCAATATTTAATTAAATGGCTCTTGCTTTACCCATTTATTCTCCCAGCAACACCTTTTATCCGGCTTCCCAATTAATCAGCGCAAAATAATTAATGAGAAACAGCTCAGTCAAAGCCAGCCCTCAATATTCCACAAATACTGTATCAGTGGTTCAAATTTCCTGCAGAGGAGATGATGTTCAGTCATTCTGGCATGACATGTAAAGCATTTTAGCACAGACTTTGTGACAATTGAAAAGACATAACTACCCGAATGTTGAACACCATATCAGTAAAGGTGACAAAAATAGGATTCATTTGATCAAATTGTTTCGGCAGGTGCTCAAAGGTCACCAAGGGGAGGATCATCCTGTAGCACCAACTGTTCATTTGGTCTCCAATCCACCAATACCTATGTTGCCAGTTACGTCACATTAATAAAGCCCGTCAACGACTGCTGCATGACTTCTGCCCATCACCAATTCAACCGAATTATACATTTTTCCATCAGAAGATCCTTTGAAGATCCTTGTCTAAACATCTCAAAATGTTCAGTTTGTTCTGAGCCTAACTCTTTACTCATTTCTTCTACTTGATAACAGGTTGACTCTGCTCAGTTCTATTTCACTCTCTCATTTCACTTTTTTGCATTTAAATGACTTTTTGTAATTGCCTGAGCGAATCATGAAATAACACACACACACACACTTCTCCTCCTCTGTGTTGTCATCCTCCCTCTTCACTCTCAATAACAAGCAAACACAAAGTGCTCCAGATCCCTGTCAGGAATTTAGCTCACTTCAAGTGACTCATGTCACTGTTGGTCGTCTGACTTTGATTAATTTCTCTGTGACACACAGCAATTGAAGCCGGCTAGCCCCTACATCAAGTAAAATATTTACCAATTATTCACACAACCCTTGGGAATAGGCCTTAACAATCACACAGTGTTAGCATGCTGTTCATGAGCCTGCACAGAAGTGTGTGTGGGGTGGTGGTGTGGGTATGGTGTGGGGGATGCTGCAGATAGTTGCTGGCCTTTACGAGTCATCCTGCCTTTGAGTTCCTTATCTTGTGTATACACAAGGACATTCACAATGTTGGGCCGGGGCATGGCTTCATATTAAATCCTGAAGCCTGAGCACCAGAATGCTATTACATCTCAATTGGGTGAAGATACACTTACGTATGTCTAGATGGAGATCAACGTACAGCACTAGTTCTTCTCTTCACTGGTGATGATTAAAACAATAACAACTGACAAGGAACACTAAAGGATATTACCGTTTATTGTTATTATTATAATCATTTGTAGAATTCACATCTGTGGACAAAGAAACGTAGCGCTGCAATCCCTTCAACTGAAATGGCCCCTTTGAAATCTGAAATATAGAATAACATTTTTGTTTGTTAAAAGTTTATACATTTGCCATTAGATCTGACCTGCTGAAACAGCAAAAACAATTATATCTTCAAAGAAAGAATAAGTCAGGGAAAATAAACAACAATCCCGGGATATTATTCTCTAATAGAAATGTATTAAATCTTCAAGGAGGTAGAGTTTGAAATAATCCACTGCTTGCATGGAATATAATAGGCAAAGGGAATGGAGCGGCGATTAAAGAGTTTTACAGGCCCTATGGGTACACTTTACCTTAAATCAGAGCTTTCCAGAGAACACAAAGACTCTTTCTGTTACAATGTCCCTGTGGATTAAAATGGCATCAAACACTTTGAAAATGGTTTCTGCAGTCCAATGATAAGATGGCAGGCGGTAGCTATGTAAATAGAGTTAACACTTGGTACAAGCTAGTGGAGGGGAAGAGGGCTCTCTCTGTGATGTACATTACAACACTGTGAGAGTGACACACTCCATGAGCATGATTCTAAAGACTGCAACATGAATGCAAGGGCCTCTGTGTGTCATAGCAATTATAGGGAAGTATTTAAGGAGCCCTGATGCCCTCAGACACTTTGACATTCAACACCTTACGATTTTCAGATCACTTTATTCACACAGAAATATAATATTATACAAGCAGTTGTCTAGTAAATACAGAATATACTGTACTACATAATAACATATCTGCCATTGGATCCTAGATCTCCATATCTGAATTGTGAATATACATTATTTTCATGTAAGTTAGCAGACACTCTTATCCAGAGCAATTTACAGTGAGTGCATTTATCTTAAGATAGCTAGGTGAGACAATCACATATCACAGTCATAGTACATTCTTCCTCATTAAAGTGTTACATGTTGACCACACCGCTCGGGTTGCGTCCGCGAGCGTTGTAAAATAAATGTACAGATACATGTTATACAATCATTGCACCCACACTTCTCGCGTACGTCAACGAGCGTCTGCATAGCCAAGAGCTAACATAGATCTTGGCTCTATTTGTGACTTGCTGCAAGTCTTGCCTCTCCCATCTCCTCATTGGTTTTTAGGAGCATATCCCCACGTGGGTGACTGAAAGATGAACTGAGGTCCACACTCCAGTCCAGTTGGTAATGCACCTTAAAGTTGGTTGCCAACTGGCATATAAAGTCCAAAGAAGAAGAAGCCTGAAGGAGGACAGATTACTAGAAATTAACTCGGTTTACCCTTTTATCTGTGGATTAATTGTCGAGGTAGAGGACCTTGTGCATTTCAGGTAAAATAACAACCCAATGTTTATATCCCAGGACAAATTAGCTAGCAACAGCAGCTAGCTAAGTTGCCATACATGTTTAATGCTGTCCCCATACATACGGCCTGTCCCCAAATTAATATAGTTGGTTCAGAGATTGTTTTTAACCTGCGTGTCCTGATCGCGTCTGGACAAAAATCAACATGCGAGTGATGGTGCATGCAGACATGCGTGCGGTCTGGTCAGCATGTTAGTGTAAAGAAGGCAAGGGAATTGGTGGGGTTTTTCTCTCTTTTTTTAATTTCTTTTTTTACATATAGTGCATTCAGAAAGTATTCAGACCCCTTGACTTTTTCCACATTTGTTAGTTTACTGCCTCATTCTAAAATGGATTAAATTGTTTTCATTCCTCATCAAGCTACACACAATACCCCATAATGACGAAGCAAAAACAGGTTTAGACATTTTTGTAATTAAAAAATAATTATATCACATTTACATAAGTATTCAGACCCTTTACTCAGTACTTTGTTGAAGCACATAGGGAGTTTCCTCCATTCTTCCCTGCAGATCCTCTCAAGCTCTTTCAGGTTGGATGGGGAGCGTTGCTGCACAGCTATTATCAGTTCTATCCAGAGATATTCGAGCAGGTTCAAGTCCGGGCTCTGACTAGGCCACTCAAGGACATTCAGAGACTTGGCCCGAAGCCACTCCTGCGTTGTCTTGGCTGTGTGCTTAGGGTCGTTGTCCTGTTGGAAGGTGAACCTTAGCCCCAATCTGAGGTCCTGCAGGTCTTCATTAAGGACCTCTCTGTACATTCCTCCGTTCATCTTTCCCTCAATCTTGAATCCCTCAATCTTGATCTCCCAGTCCCTGCTGCTGAAAAACATCCCCACAGCATGATGCTGCCACCACCATGCTTCACCTTAGGGATGGTGCCAGGTTTCCTCCAGACATGACGCTTGGCATTCAGGCCAAAGAGTTCAATCTTGGGTTCATCAGACCAGAGAATCTTGTTTCTCATGGTCTGAGAGTCTTTAGGTGCCTTTTGGCAAACTCTAAGCGGGCTGTCATGTGTCTTTTACTGAGGAGTAGCTTCTGTCTGGCCACTCTACCATAAAGGCCTGATTGGTGGAGTGCTGCAAAGATGGTTGTCCTTCTGGAAGGTTCTCCCATCTCCATAGAGGAACTTTAGAACTCTGTCAGTGTGACCATCAGGTTCTTGCTCACATTCCTGACTAAGGCCCTTCTCCCCCGATTGCTCAGTTTGGCCTGGCGGCCAGCTCTAGGAAGTCTTCGTGGTTCCAAACTTCTTCCATTTAAGAATGATGGAGGCCACTGTGTCCTTGGGGACCTTAAATGTTGCAGAATTATTTTTTGGTGCCCTTCCCCAGATCTGTACCTCAACACAATCCTGTCTTGGAACTCTACGGACAATTCCTTCGACCTCATGGCTTGGTTTTGGCTCTGACAACTGTGGGACCTTAAATAGACAGGTTCGTGCCTTTCCAAATCATGTCCAATCAATTGAATTTACCACAGGTGGACTCCAATCAAGTCATCTCAAGGATGATCAATGGAAACAGGATGCACCTGAGCTCAATTTTGATTCTCATAGCAAAGGGTCTGAATGCGTATGTAAATACTTCTGTTTTTTATTTTTAATGAATTTGAAAACATTTCTAAAAACCTGTTTTCACTTTGCCATTGTGGGGTATTGTGTGTAGATTGCTGAGGATTTTTATTTATTTAATCAATTTTAAAATAAGGCTGTAACGTAATAAAATGTGTAATAAGTCATTGGGGTCTGAATACTTTCCGAAGGCACTGTATGCCAACAATTCTACTCGGTTTTGTATACATTTTCTACAGGTTGCTACACAGATTAACAAAACAATTTTAACAATTGTGTCATATTTAACATTGCTAAACAGTAGATCAATCTATTGAATATACCCAATAACCCACCAAATATCCCCTCCAGCCCCACCTCTCCACTCACTCCTTCACACTTTCAAGTTTTAATGTTACATGCACAAGTACAAGTACAGTGAAACGCATTTCTTGCAAACTCAAAACCCAACAATACAATAATCAATAACAATGTATTACTAAAAAAAAATAAGAATACGAAATATTAAATACACAATATAGTAAGTAAGCATACTATATACAGGAAATATATATTTTTAAGTCAGTTCCAATACCATATTTTCAATGTGCAGGGATACTGGAGTGATGAAGGTAGATATGTATGGGGTAAGGGGACTAGTTAACAGGATATAAGATAAACAGAGTAACAACAGCTAGTATGTGAGTGGGTGTGAGGGTGTGTAGAGTCAGTATAAATGTATGTGCATATTATGTGTAAGTGAGCAGATGATGGAGTGAGGGTTTGTGTGTGTGTTGGACTGACAGTGTGTGTGAGTGTGTAGGGTCCTGTGAGTGTGTAGGGTCCTGTGAGTGTGTAGGGTCCAGTGAGTGTGTAGGGTCCAGTGAGTGTGCTCAGAGACAAAATTTGAAATAAAAGGTCAATAAAGATACAGCGTTAACTAGTCCATGTAGCTATTTTGATAGCTATGCGTCATGTTGCTGGGGGATAGAAGCTGTTCGAGAGCCTGTTGGTGTCAGACTTGAAGTAGTCTATGGTTTTGGGTGGTTGGAGTCCTTAACAATTTTCCGGACCTTCTTTTCACACCACCTGGTATAGAGGTCCTGGGTGGCAGGGAGCTCGGCCCAAGTGATGTACTGGGCTGTCCGCACAACCCTCTGTAGCACCATGCGATCAAGGGTGGTGCTGTTGCCATACCAAGCAGTGATGCAACCAGTCAATATGCTCTTAATGGTACAGCTGTAGAACCTTTTGAGGATTTGAGGGCCCATGCCAAACCTTTTCAACCTCCTGAGGGGGAAGATGCGCTGTCAAGCCACCTTCACGACTCTGTATGTTTGGACCATTTTAAGTCTTCAGTGATTTGGACATCGAGGAACTAGAACCTGCTCCGGTGCCTCCCCGTCGATGTGGAGGGTGCATGCTCACCCCCCCTCCCCCTTTCCTGTAGTCCACAATCAGCTCCTTGGTCTTGCTGACGTTGAGGGAGAGGTAGTTGGCTGGATGTCCCAGTGATTCACAGCGAGCTACTTCCCTGACGTTGAAGCTGTCTATGTTACAAGCCATGTGGAAACAAGTTCTCACTGTTCTCCTCCAGCAGTTCTTCACTTTCCACTAAATTAAATCGTTTCAAATGAGAGCTGTCAGTGCCGCTCCAATCCTCCTCCTTTTTGAATACCAGTCATAAAACACGAAGGTGACCCAAGGGACTTGTGTTGGAACCTCAACAAGCAGACGGTGACCCAAGGGACTTGTGTTGGAACCTCAACAAGCAGACGGTGACCCAAGGGACTTGTGTTGGAACCTCAACAAGCAGAAGGTGACCCAAGGGACTTGTGTTGGAACCTCAACAAGCAGACGGTGACCCAAGGGACTTGTGTTGGAACCTCAACAAGCAGACGGTGACCCAAGGGACTTGTGTTGGAACCTCAACAAGCAGACGGTGACCCAAGGGACTTGTGTTGGAACCTCAACAAGCAGACGGTGAGCCAAGTCAACAGGAGGAGTTTGACAAAGGGGGTATGAGAAAATAAAATGTGACTCGTGTAATGTTGACGCAGGCTTTCTTTTAGTGACTGTGGGCTTGCATGTATAAGCTTTGATAAACTGTCCCCTGAAGTGGAAAAATGTCCTTCCCTTCAATTGACTTGTAACCCCACCACAGTGCTTTATGCAATAAACATCCACACTTTAGGAGGGTGGGGATAGGAAGCATGTAACTGAGCACATCTCCTTCATTTCAATACTCAAAACCATACAGTTAATCATACAATATATGTATGTATGTAATGGTCAGATACTAGCATCAGTTCACCTATTGAATGAGACACCTGGACATCCAGATCAAGTCCCTTGAACAGAATTACTTGGCTGCCTTCTGTCACAATGAGCTCCTCTAATGTTAGCTGTTTGACGCCACACAAACTGAATAGAGCTGGGTCGGAACAATGAAGAGTGACGGACAGGGACGAGGAGAAGTGAGGAGTGCTGTCATCTCATACTCAATTACAGTGAATTCATTTGGCTGAGATGGAGGAAGTCTAATCAGTTTCACAGGATCTCCTGTGGCTCCTGCTCTATTCACTACAGTAACATCTGCTCCATCCAGCTAGCGCAGTCAGACACACGCATGGCACTTGCTAGCCTTCTGAACAAAAAACAATCTCTGTCATATTTTCCTTCTCTTTTGTCAAAACGCTATGTAATTACTGTATGGTGACAGCAAGTCCCATTTGCAGAAAAGAGGCCGGTGTTTGTTGCTGTCTTTCTAGCCCCAGCTGTACTAGTGAAGGTTTTGTAAAACTTCAGAATTACAGTACTGGCATGACTTTGAAAACTGCTATCCAGTAAAGAGCAAACCCCAGGAGCCCTTTGAGATTTGTTTCAGATGTATATAAAGAGTTCTATAAAGAATGGCTTTCACTTTTAATGATAACCCAAACTAAAACACTACGTACATACCAACTGAGGGAATATCATCTTGTTAGTATTGCAGCATTGTAGATTTCCATCCGAGAATCTCTTGCATAATAATCAGAATAATAACCTGGTTGAAAATCTGTTCTTTAATTTTTATAAAAACTCTTAAAACATGTTACTGCGGTGGGCTAAACACTTTATGTACTGTACATCACAGAAGGCTGAAATATAACAAAACTGTTTGACATAGAAACACCAGATGTTTGTCAGGTTTTTTAAATAACCTTTATTAATGATGAAATTATAATAAATATTAATAGCAATCCACCCACGAGGCCAAAGAGGGCGCCGTTCCCAATGTAACCCTTTCCTGAATGACTGCAGGAAAGGGTAACATTGGGAATAGGTAACTCACCATGGGTGGGCATGCCTGGTGGTTCAATTCAAAAACTCTATTTGGGTACACTCATGTCACGTTTCATATCGAAGTCTGGTTGGACACAGTTTTCAATTTTCTCCTTCGAGACACCTTTTTCTCTGCTGGCTGTCTGTTGTACAGAATGATGGACACAGTGGATCGTTGCAGTCAGAGTCTTTGAGAATTACCAAAGCTGGGTGAGTAGATTTCCCCCAGAAAACGTGGCCAATCATCTTGTGTGGACCCATGTTATTTTTCACAGAAATAGTGTTTTCATTTCCTGGAGGGAAATAGTATTATTTACTACAAAATTGCTTGGCTTGTTCCCCATTGGGTGAACTGTGCAAGTTCAGACTAAACATGTCTCCTCTCCTTGGCTTTTCACATTGCCTACACCACTTTCAGGTGAGGCTTCATTTTCTACTACATTGCGGCACTCAGTAGTGGAGCAGCACAGCGGTCTTTAAGGCTAAAGAACTGGAGCTCAACCACATCTCAAACAGATGGTTATATCAAGGAGCTCTCTGGGAATGCTCAGGAACAGCAGGGGTTTATCTACCATGTCTCCTCAAATGAGCTCTTTACATGGGGATGGGACAGGAATGCAGTGGTTCAGGGCTTCTCATGACTGACCGCTAGTAAGGAAACATACAGCTTTCAAATGCATATCTTGCCTGGCAACAGACAGAGAAAGAATTTCATTCTGATTGTTCTTCGCCTCCATGGGATTCACTTTTGTAATCACCAGGCAGAGAAATAAGGCTCCATGTTGGCTGAGTGCACTTGGAGTGGGAATTTATGAAGGTGTTGCAGTTGGATAACAGGTGTGGGATAAATCATACTGTAGACAATATGGAAGACACAGTTTAATAAGACCCCTGTAATAACTAATAGTGCATTGAAATGTCAAATGCGGGTGGGTGTGGGCGTACTAGCGCACGGGACACACAGACACGTTGTTAACCTGTTAAACGCACACAAAAGGGTTTGGAAGAGGATACACATAACGACAGCAATGCGCATTTTGTTTCAGTTCGATTGGAGAAAGCATCAATTGTAGTCAGACTTTATATGAGGGTCACTGCAAGCAGAGCCTGCATTTGCCAGTGTTTTACGACATTTTCCTGGCTGTCTCCTAACCTGTTATCACTATACTGTATTATGCCTATACTGACGAGCTCTCCTCTTCCCATGACTGGAAACCAAATGGAAACAATATGATTCAATATCAGAGTTATTGTTTTGTAGTCAATAATGACACAAAGCTGTGGTACTCAGAACCATTACACTACTGAAGCTAAAAATAAAACATTATAAAGAAAGTACTTTTAAAACATCCAACAGTTGAGTCATCATTCACTGAAACAGTTTTAGATATGAAAATATAAAAGTCTGCTTCAAATGTCTTGACAAAAGACATTCATAAAGCAATTGGCCAGCAATTAGGAACCACTTAGATTAAATGAAACTGCTGGGGAGACAGTGGCATAAAGTCATTTGTGGAGGATATGACCATCATTTAAGAAAGGTACAGCACAGATTGCCTGGGTACACTGTCTAACGATTTATAGGCATAAACCCACATACAATTTAATACAAATTACCTAAGAAATTGATTTAACTCACTTTAAACCAGAACGATATTGAGCATTACAGAGATTTGAATTTATATGTAATTACCTTTCCAGCAATGCAAATATCAAGCATGAGCATTTTCCATGTGGGAAAAACAGCACTAAATCTCCAATGACAAACATTAACTGTAAGTAAGCAATGTCATAGGTCATGTCAGAGTTAAGCCATAATAATCAATTCAACCTCTTTAATAATCAATGCCAGTAAACCAGGCAAATACCACTTCTTCTCCTTAACATTTGAATCTTGGAAATCAAATGGTAATTAATTCCTAATATGTTTTAGAAATTGCCTAATTGCTTCATATGCCGGCCCCTCTCAGTCAGCCACCAGTTGCTTGTAGCAGCCAGAGGATGAATGAGCCGTTAATGATGCTCGGTACACTACAGTGATGCTTGCTGCTGCTGTAGCCTGGCACAGTACAGCACAGCCCAGCCCAGGCAGTGTTCTTCTAATTAAATGTTGCATACTGTATACCATCATTACTGCTGTGAGAGGGAGCTCGCTCATCTGCTCCCACTGAGTGCCCTGAGATCAGGACAGCAGGGATGTTCTCCACTCCTCCAACTAGGTACTTCATACAGAACACTGAACACAAGCCACAACAATCATCTTTCCATCTTCTATCAGCTAGAAAGCACTATTAGTGTCTAATGGTTTTAAATGTGCTGCTTGTTAAGCTTATTTAGGATATCTTGACCACAGATCAGATATGAACTATTGGATGATTGCTTGCTGCCCGGGTCCTTTGCCTTTAGGGCTAATTGTTTATTTTTGTCTGCTAGTCCTCCGTAGTTTTCTGAACCTTACTTACATGCATCAGACAGACATTGTCTGGAATGTCACGAGTCAAGATCCACAGATCCTCTTTTTCCCATTTGGCATATCATCATCTCCATCTCTGTAGAAAATATCAGTGACACGTGGGGAATGAGAAGCAGAGAAAATATATAATATTATTTATGAGGAGTTGCTGCCCTCTGAGCTACATCGTTTACGAGAGAAAAGGGATGCTCGTTCTTTATGGTGCACTTCAATGGACATCAGAAATCCTCTAGGCCAATTGTCCTAACGCAGGGGAAAGAGAGTTTGATTATTTTCTCTCATTCTCTCATCATGATGGCTTCCGCCTCACACGGCTGTCATTGGTGTTCTTCTTATTAAAGATTAACAGGATTGTGTCCCTGGCGTTGTACACAGGTTGCCCCTCATGACTGTTCCAGATGAATCCCAGGCTGTGTCATTGTGTTCCTTTCAAGTTCCCTGAGACCAAAAGCCTGGATAGGACTCACTGGCTCCGTCTCCCTCACTCTCCCTGTCATTCCCTTTGTGGCTGGATAATGAAAAGTGTCTTAGCGCTGTGAAATATGAGATGTAACAAACTAAGTCGGCGAGTCTCCTTTTTTGGCACTATCTCCTTCAGCCCAAAGAGGAAAAAAGGGAGGATTAACGTTTTAAAAAGATTAAACAGCAGTGTTTCTTCTCAGATATATTTGATCTAATCCCCAGTTTGAGTTTGAGTTTCAGTCTTGCTCGTCAAGTCATTATTTTCAGACCAACAGCACACACTGAAACTTTCTTTCACTCCTTCTCTCTCAGTCCCTCTCTGTCACTCTCTCTCGCTAACCCTCTCTCAGTCCCCCTCCCTCTCTCCCTCTCTCTCTCTCACTCCCTCTCTCTAACCCTCTCTCTCTCTCTCTCACTCCCTCTCTCTAACCCTCTCTCCAACCCTCTCTCTAACCCTCTCTCTAACCCTCTTTCAATTCCTGAATGAAGTTGATGTTGGTGCTCTAAAATGGTTAGGGAGTTTTTGTAAAACTAGAAATGCAGAGTTCCAAACTAATAAAACTGCCAATGTCAACCTTGTCACAGTGACTTGAAGGTAAATTGCTCCTCCTTCACATTGGCATGAAAGGAAGGCACATATATATGTCTTGATAATGCACATATGTCTTGATAATGCCTGTTTTTCACAGCACTCTGGGATATAACAACAGCAACTCAGCTGGCAACTTTCACAAATAAACCAATCTAAAATGCTGGGAGGAACGTGTTTTTGCATCGACTATGACAGCACATTAATAGCATTGACATGCAAATATGTCAATGACATCGTTCTGCTGGTTGCCAGTGGACATATTTCAATTGCTATTCACTGTCTGAGATGGTGTATGTTTTACATAGGAATGAGGAACGGGTTGGTCCATTATACTACATCTATCCAACCATATCACTTAACATAAATCGTTTCAGATAGTCTCATTATGGAAATGCCCACATAGTAAAACAGATGATAATGTTACATTTAAAGTCTGGGAGAGAGGCCCCATAGAAACACTGTCTCTTCCCCTAAGAACTGTCACTTTAACAGACCAATGTAGACCCTCAAAGCAGAGAGGGGGAAGGCATTCGGCCAGGCAACTGCTTGTCAGCCGACAACTACAGTATGTGACATTCAGGAAATTGACAAACACTGATTTACATAGTCTCCATTTCTCAACCTGGATGCAAGAATCCTTTTAAAAAAGGTTTCCTGTGCACACCCATGGAGGGCCTACTCCGTAGTGTTCCCAGCTTGTTGTCTGACATCCATGGAGCTAGTATTAAAAACACTAGTGGCCCATCTGAAAGAGACACTCAGTCGTGTGGGTTGATGGAACACCAGCCGCACCATGAAAATGCTCTGGAGAGAATAATTGAGCCAAGCTAGCTGTGAATTGCCAGTAAGCATTTCATGGTAAGATCTACTACACCTGTTGTATTCGGCGTATGTGACAAATACAATTTGATTTGACATTTTTCTATCCAAATGTAGTGACTTGTGAGTGGGTGGTGCTAGATCGCCTTGGATAAAATGTATCTACTGTTTGAAGGCTCCTGAACATGGGCTGATGGAGAGACAGGTCCCTGTTCTAGACGCTGTGGTGCATTGAAGGAGGGTACAGTAAGGTTTTCCACCACCATGACTCCCAGAGTCCCTGTGCTGGACCATTCTATGGGTAAAATATCAATTGCGTACTTCTCTCGCCCTCTCTCCTCGCCTTCTTCTTAAAACCCATTGGATGAGAAAGCCAGAGGTCTCATCCCTCTGACCTTCTCCTGCAAACGGTTTTGAGAAGGAGGAGAGAGGATGCAAGGAGTATGCAATTGAGATTCTCCCAATGTCATCACATCTTGGGGAAAGCATCACAAAATCAATCAATTAATCAAGTATTCAATCAAGGAGCTGAGATGTGCCATGCATATCAATTCCAATGGTTAAGAGGGAAGGAGGTACTGCCCTTTTGAAGGCTTAGTTAATTTTTCACTTAAAAGGTTTTTAAACAATTCAAAAAATGAGCCTTCAGAAGACAAGCACACAAGTCATGTTTTGCTGGAACGAGAATCCATCTGGGATAATTTACATTTATTCCATCTGAGCACCAGGGCGTCAGTTCTCGTTGGTGGAGGACCATACTGTGCCAATGGTGTGTGGCGATAACGGCTGTCTGCTCTGTGTGTGTGTGTGTGTGTGTGTGTGTGTGTGTGTGTGTGTGTGTGTGTGCATGCGTGTGTGTGTGTGTGCATGCGTGTGTGTGTGCATGCGTGTGTGTGTGTGTGTATGCATGTGTGTGTGCGCATGCGTGTGTGTGTGTGTATGCGTGTGTGCGCGTCAATGTGAGCATGCAACATAGGACTTTGGGGAGTAGAGCACTGCAACTCCTCTCGTTCCAAGTTAGATTCCTAGCTCTAACTGAATACGAAAACAGCTTTTTGTCCAAAGTTCTCTGTCCTTATTCTAAAAATAATTGTAAGTTGGATCTACGGGAGTCCCACTTGCAGTGAACTAGCAACTCTCTCTGAATCAATTAGTGGTCTACCATGGTTTACTGGAGTGATTGGACCTTCTGGGTGCAATGGGAAATTGTAGGCTACTTGAATTAGCAATGAATAAAGGGGTGGTGAAAATAATGCGTAAAAGTAGATCATTTTCTGGCCAAGACCACTTCACCTTTAGAAATATGTGTCCATTCCAGGCTTCTAGAAATAAACACCATGGCATACATCACTCATTTTGATGGTCATATTGGTGATGTAAAAAACGACATAAATGGAAATGCACTCGCATTGGCCGGCAAATCGGGTGAATTCGAAAGAATCAAACTCAATTATTGTACTTTCTTTGGAGTCTAGAATGTTCTGCTTGACTAATTAAAGACAAAAAAAAGGTCAGAGACATGGAATCACTCACGTTGGATTGTTGAGTCAAACTGAAAACCACTGAGATTCCCAAATGGCACCCTATTCCCTATATAGTGCCCTTATTTTGGTCAAAGTAGTGCACAATGAAGGGAATAGGGTTCCATTTAGAACACAGACCTAAGAGGTTAATAAAAAATGGGAATCCACATCGATGTCAGAGGATCTGAAAGACATACTGTAAGCCCAAATAGCCAAAGATGGGGCATTGTGACAAGTGAAACATCAAAATACTCACTAGGTTTGATTGATTTGATATTTGCCTAGCTATCACAGAGTTGTTTTCCCACGTTGTCACAGTGGGTTGTATTTCTACCAGATGCATAATGACTGACTCTTCCGCAAAAAACCTGCCAGGCTCTTGTGGATTTCTTAAAACAGCTGATTTGTTGCTTTTACATGGGGAAAAAATGTATGCTACCAACACTGACTGCATCGTGGGCATATCTGAAAAATAAGCCATTTTGAACTTGGCTTGGGCCCTCCATATATGAATTGGCTGTATGTGACCTCTGCTTGACAGTTTTGATGATATGCCTGCTGAGGATGGCATGTATAAATGACTCAATTTCCTTTATTAATTTTAAGTGTCACTATAAATTTGTTTCTAACTGGACGTGTCTTGGCATTTAAGCTTGCTGCTGTACAATGGGATGTCCCTCCTTCATTCTTAATCGCACGGCAGCATACACAACATTCTCTAAATGACATTGCCGATATTCACCTTTAACCCATACTGTAGCACTGTAGTAGGTGCAAACAAATGCCAATCTTTAAACATCAACTTGGAATTAAACAACTAATTTATCTTTCACATACAGACTTTGCAAGACCTTAACTTTTCATACAATGGATAGCAATGGGAGGTAAATGAACCCTCTGTCTGAGGACAGAGCCGTAGCTAATCAACAATCTTAGCATCCATGTCATTTTTACAGACACCTCGCCACCCATTCCCATTTTTCTCCTTTTTTTTTTTTAGACAAACAGAAACCGGATCTCAGAATAGCTTCCCAAGTGGCAGCCACCGGCATGCATATATTCTGACTGTCAGAGTCTGTATTGTAAAAAGAGAGCAGGGGAATAACTTTATCTGAGATACGATGGCATCTGTCTCTCAGGCAGCAGACTGCTCATTACAGGCAGTTACTTTGACTGGTTGTTCAGACCTCAGCTGTCACAGTTCATCGACCATGCCAAGGTAGGGGCAAAATAAACAGCTGCCAGAAGAATGGTCAGTAGCACTGGAGCTGCAGACAGGTGAACACTGAGGCACTGTTATTTAGAAAACTCTCCAAACGCCTGACTATTATGGATTTTTATTTATTTTTACCTTTATTTTACTAGTTAAGAACAAATTCTTATTTTCAATGACGGCCTAGGAGTGGGTTAACTTGCCTGTTCAGGGGCAGAACGACAGATTTGTACCTTGTCAGCTCGGGGATTTGAACTTGCAACCTTTCGGTTACTAGTCCATCACTCTAACCACTAGGCTACCCTGCCGCTCCGGAAGAAGATAGTGTTTCAACGTATGATTATTTAGCCTCCATGCTGTTGGGAAATATGTTGGAAACCAGTAAATAAAATGTATACAAAGATTAAAGAGGCATACAAATGACCAGAATCCTTAGTTAAATCCCTACCTCGAGGACAGTAGTAGTGAGACCTGAAGACCACCAGATGGCCCAACATAGGTCCAATGCAGCCGTTTCTATCTCAACATCAAATCATTTCTGGGTAACAATTAAGTACCTTACTGTGATTGTTTTCAATTAAAAAGAAACAAAAAATTGCATCTTAACAAGGACAAAATCTCAAGCAAGAATGTTGTAAGGACTGTCTGTAAGTAGTATGAGTGGAGAGGGGAAAACTGAAAACTAGCTATTATTGTCCGAGAGGTTTGGAACTCTTTCCTATTGGTCTATTAACTCATTTATTGCCAGGTGATGTCACCAAAACGGCATAATAACAAAACAGGCTGAAATCTCAGATGGTCTTTTCAAACAGCTCTTACACTAAATGGGCATTATCATAATTCTCACAATTTCATAGTATTATTCCAAACTCATAGTGTGGAAATATTTATAAAATACAGGAAAGCACGTTTTTGACTGCACTGGGCCTTTAAAGCTGAAATCTGCATAAGGTGAAATAGTGCCACATGCATATTTGTTATAGTTTTTTTGTTTGTTTTTGAAACAGGGCAAAGGAGCATCCTGCAATGTGGTAAAATAAAAATTGTAGTACATACTCCACTGTTGTATCGCATATGCAATGATGTGCAATGATGTCCGAGGGGATAAAAAGGTGTTAGTTGTTTGATGTAACGCCTTTGTTGTTGTAATGTTGCAAATGGGCGTGGCAGTTTCACCTCTACAAATTCCAGCTTTAATAGATACTGTAAAGGGGCGTGTAGAGGGTGGTGGGAGGGGCGTGTAGAGGGTGGTGGGAGGGCGTGTAGAGGGTGGTGGGAGGGGCATGTAGAGGGTGGTGGGAGGGAGTGTAGAGGGTGGTGGGAGGGCGTGTAGTGTGGTGGGAGGGGCATGTAGAGGGTGGTGGGAGGGGCGTGTAGAGGGTGGTGGGAGGGGCGTGTAGAGGGTGGTGGGAAGGAGTGTAGAGGGTGGTGGGAGGGAGTGTAGAGGGTGGTGGGAGGGGCGTGTAGAGGGTGGTGGGAGGGGCATGTAGAGGGTAGTGGGAGGGGCGTGAAAAGGTACAAACCCTGGCAGGTAGTGAGACCTAGCAGTCTGCCATGTCCTCCTGTCTGATCTCACCATGCCTATATCTTTGGGCCAATCTGATACAGCCCTCATCTCTGTAGGGCTTTCCTATCCTTCCATCCTATCGCCGTGGAGTGCGGAGGTTCTGCACACCTGCCCCCCCCCAACTCCAAACGCTTCCCAGTGATCCCACAGCCACATTCCGAGAATGCGGACAGGGAGAAAACTGAGGCTTTGCTCGGCCTGCTGTCGTTAAAGTCAGTGGTCAGACGGAGAGCTAGTGCTAAGGGGTGGTCATAATCCTCCTAAATCCCTGGGAGCTTGTATACCTGACCCGATGGCACTGAAAATAAATTAGTTCCCTACCTGTACAGTTACAACTTGGCCTTGAGCCACTCTCTAAGAGTCTTCTTTACTTTTCAGCCTTTTTCTTATCACCTCAAATAGGGATTCCTGCAGACACTCAGAGGAGTCATCACAAATAACAAGGATGTCCTTGATCCCTGCCTGAATACCTTCTGGAGGCTGGCCGTCTGTCTGACCACCTTCTGGAGGCTGTCTGTCTGTCTGACCACTTTCTGGAGGCTGTCTGTCTGTCTAACGACCTTCTGGAGGCTGTCTGTCTGTCGGACCACCCTCTGGAGGCTGTCTGTCTGTCTGTCTGCCTGACCACTTTCTGGAGGCTGTCTGTCTGTCTAACGACCTTCTGGAGGCTGTCTGTCTGTCTGACCACCTTCTGGAGGCTGTCTGCCTGTCTGACCACCCTCTGGAGGCTGTCTGTATGTCTGACCACCCTCTGGAGGCTGTCTGTCTGTCTGACCACCTTCTGGAGGTTGTCTGCCTGTCAGACCACCCTCTGGAGGCTGTCTGTATGTCTGACCACCTTCTGGAGGTTGTCTGCCTGTCAGACCACCCTCTGGAGGCTGTCTGTATGTCTGACCACCCTCTGGAGGCTGTCTGTCTGTCTGACCACCTTCTGGAGGCTGTCTGCCTGTCTGACCACCCTCTGGAGGCTGTCTGTATGTCTGACCACCCTCTGGAGGCTGTCTGTCTGTCTGACCACCTTCTGGAGGCTGGTTGTCTGTCTGACACCCTCTGTCCCTCTGTATTCTAGCAGTGAGGCTGTCTATCTGCCCAGCTCCTCCAACACTGGCATTGGTGAGACTGTCCACCTGCCCAGCTCCTCCAACACTGGCATTGGTGAGACTGTCCACCTGCCCAGCTCCTCCAACACTGGCATTGGTGAGACTGTCCACCTGCCCAGCTCCTCCAACACTGGCATTGGTGAGACTGTCCACCTGCCCAGCTCCTCCAACACTGGCATAGGTGAGACTGTCCACCTGCCCAGCTCCTCCAACACTGGCATTGGTGAGACTGTCCACCTGCCCAGCTCCTCCAACACTGGCATAGGTGAGACTGTCCGCCTTATCCCACTGGCGTAGCACACCCCCCTGCAGCCCCCGCAAGGCGGAGGGGTCCACGAGCTTTGGAGGTTGGGTCCCCCAGATAACATATGAACACATAATAAGCCATAAAATAAATGTTTAGAATTACAGGAAACGTTCTCTAAGCCTCATGGCAAAATGTTTAGAATGACAGGAAACGTTCTCTAAGCCTCATGGCAAAATGTTTAGAATGACAGGAAATGTTCTCTAAGCCTCATGGCAAAATGTGTAGAATAGCAGGAAATTAGCTCAGAGATTCTTGAAAGTCGTGACAATCCTTATCCGGCAGGGAAACTTGGAAATGAAAAATAATGGATTTTGTTGCATTAATTGAGCTTAAAATGTACAGTTAGGAGAATTTCATAAGGGGGAAATATTTGTTTGGGGAATTTTCGAAATAGTTCAATATTATTATTTTAATAGGATTCATTTCCATGTCAGCTGGAAGATGTGTCAAATAGCCTAGTGGCCTCATGGGTGCAATGTTATTCATATTTGATTAATCTACTTTTCTTTTCTGTTGTTTCTATGTCAAACGGTTTTGTTATATTTCAGTCTTCTGTGATGTATATAAAGTGCAACATTGGGATGCAAACACAAAATGTAATACATTTCAACTCTATATTTGCCATGGTACATGTGTCTTTTTGGTTTTAAGCCCATGTGTTATGGTGTACAGTATACCTTTGTTTCAAAGTAGATTTATTTAAGTCTACCTAGCAACACTGTGTGACCCTGATTTAGCCCACTGCAGTAAAAAGGTTAAACACTTGTTGGACAATAATTGTACAAATTAAATTCCTTTCATGGTGTCTGACGAAGTTGACATAATTCCAGTTAGTTGCGGGGGCCCCTTGAAACGGTGCTACACCACTGTCCTCCAGGCATCTGACAACACTGAAATGTCCAATGTGAGTCCCAAATGGCACCCTATTCCCTTTATAGTGCACTACTTTTGACCAGAGTCCTATGAGTAGTGCACTATATAAGGAGGAGGGTTCCATTTGGGATGCATCCCTATGTGCATCTGAGATGCAACCCTATGTGCATCTGAGAAACCTCTGAAAGGCCACAGTGATAGTTCCTAAAGGACAATTGTCATTAAATGAAAAGCCAGTCTATCTTATTCAGACCGCATATATTCATGCAATTCTTGGAAATAGACAAGTCAACAAATATGTGATAAATTGCTCTTCATCAGAGGCTCTGGAAATGTAATCTTGATCTCATCTCATGACTCAATTATAGAAAATTCTTTCAGGCGATGTAACCAACGAGGCCTGAAATAACCGCACCTTATATTTCCAATGAAAACACAAAGCATGGATTCTGAACCAGTATTACATATTGAAGGTAATGAGTAATTTGTTTCAGTTATCACCGTATATATAGCCTAAATAAAATCACAGAGATATGTTGACCGGCATGACTCTGAATGAAAGGGCCGTTTACTGAGATGGGTCCCAAGGGAGAATTTTAGAAAGGTAATCTACAACTCCTGACACTGTCCATCTGTCTGAAATCACTTTAAACATGATTGATTCTCTTTGAAATCAGATATACGTACTCTGAACTAAACAGAGGAAATAGGCAAGAAAATAAGCAAAGTATTTCAAAGACCAGTGCACCATGCAGAGATAATCAACAGGCGCATGTTCCCATATGGCTGATAATGGTGATACCCAGACTGTTGGAATCTGGGCACTAATGTGGTTTTCTAAACATGCTAACAGGGCGCCTGCTTTCTAGTCTACATTCTATTCTACCATTTCTTCTGTGGTATTACATTCCAGTAAATTGTTAGCATTCTGTGAGCAGAAACATTGAGCTAGATTTTTTTAAATTACCTCTTAAAATGCCTCCATGGATAGCCCTAACTCAAAAGCCAAGCACCTTCAATCAAAACTTACAAAAAAATATAGAGATAAAAAAAAAGTGAAGAAAAACATATAATTTTTCTTGAGCTGCAAGACTGTGCTTATGCCGTTTGGATTAACGTGGTAAACAACAACACAATTCTTACTGTGAATCATGAAACAAAACAGTAGGCCTATACTACTTCAAACATGCTGAAAAGGAAACTGAAGTGGTTTGGATTGAATATAGAGGACGAAGACGTCACACCCTGATCTGTTTCACATGTCCTTGTGATTGTCTCCACCTACAGGTGTCACCCTTCTTCCCTATTACCCTCAGTGTATTTATACCTGTGTTCTCTGTCTGTTGCCAGTTTGCCTTGTCTTGTCAACCAGCGTGTTTTTCCGTTCTCCTGCTTTTTCTAAGTCTCTGTTTTTCTAGTCCTCCCAGTTCTGACCTTTTCCTGCCCTGACACTGAGCCCGCCTGCCTGACCATTCAGCCTGCCCTGACACTGAGCCCGCCTGCCTGACCCATTCAGCCTGCCCTGACCTGACACTGACCCATTCAGCCACGCCCCTGCCTGACCATTCAGCCTGCCCTGACACTGAGCCCACCTGCCTGACCCATTCAGCCTGCCCTGACACTGAGCCCGCCTGCCTGACCATTCAGCCTGCCCTGACACTGAGCCCGCCTGCCTGACCATTCAGCCTGCCCTGACCTCGAGCCTGCCTGCAACTCTGTACCTCCTGGACTCTGACTGGTTTATGATCTTTTGCCTGTCCTCGACCTGTCTCTTGCCTGCCCCTTGTTTTATAATAAATATCAGAGACTTGAACCATCTGCCTCCTGTGTCTGCATCTGGGTCTCACCCTGTATCGTTATAGAAGACCACAATGACACATATTTCCTTCATTAAAAAAAATATATTTTCCCAACTTGTCAGAGGATAAACAATTAGCCGTGTGTCGGAGGCCCTCTCCTCTCTGAGAGATGAGACCGTCTCCAAAAAGTCAATGTCACTTGCGTCAAAATGATAAAGGTCACTCGTTCCCGTCAGTTCTAACCTCAGCCGGAGCTGAGGAATTATCACAGAGGAGAAACAATAGATGGAGGCCTCATCACCGGGATCGGGAAGGTGGCGGCATGACGTGGTGTGGCGCAGAGAGAAGAGAGTGCTGCTGCGCTGCTCCCTCAGCCCACACGCTCAGCACCACCACTTATCAAGTGTGATGTATCTGAGCCCGCATTGAACAATCGGGAAAGGTCACTCTCAGCTGGTCCCCTGTGCACAGCAGTCAATCTGTGAGGAAGAAACAGCAGCCACCAGCTGTGCAGGGGGAGAGCAGCTTTGTCACTTGTCGGCCAGGTAGGCCTACCAGTCTGATTCAAATCAGATGGCTGAACGAGAATGGAGGGCAGGCACTTTAAATGACATGGTCTATGAAGCCGTCCTTCCAATAAAACCCTGGATTTACCTATAAGTATGGACCATATTATTCCCTGGCCCATTCTTTAACCTGATTTAATCGAACAGCTCCACTCATTGGTCTAGACTACAGCTTTAGGCTCCCATTCAGGAGGTCCGCTGACTCACAGAGGCTACTATTCTAGTAGGGGTTCAGCGACTGAAAACTGCAGGCAGACTACCTCAGACTAATACTGATTAGGCTGCAGGATTATTTTTCAGCTGATTTATTTAGTATGTCACATAAATTCAGTGTAAATTAATGGAGAGTTTGGATCAAGTTAAAATGATTTAGCAAAATGACTGCACAGTGGTCCCTGGTGCCAGCACTGTTTACTTGTCGGGATGCAGCCCTGGGAATTGCTCTACTTACACCAAATGATTTGTGTGAATATTTGCAAAGAGTGGTCTTTTTTTCTCACCACTCTAATTAAACAATGTAAGTTCTTATTTAGGACATAGATATTCATAATGCCAACCTAGGAGAGCTGGTGGCAACTAAAAGCCATAAACATAAGACAAATGTTCATCAGCTGCAAGAGTGTTATGTCATCAATCATCTGACTTTATTAATGAACAATATTAATGAAGGCATTCTAATTGTATAAAATCTGTTCTTATACCCAAATGCCTGAAATATGTTTTCCTTTTCTTCACTGATAACACCATAAAGAGAGCAGCACATCACTCTCAGCAAAGACCCAGGAGAGACCAAGGCCTCCTCTCAGAAGTACACCAGCATCACCCTGTGGTGATGATAAAATCACATGACACCAACTACAGGAGCTCCACCACAATGCCTTCTGAAGGATTCCAAAGTGCATGACCTTTTCACTTCAGCTGAATTCATGCTCCATGATCTTGAATGCTATGCCTAATTAGCATCAGCAAGACAATAATGCTCCAAAAGAGATACCAACTCAAGGGCAGACCTTTCAAAAGGGCCAAATTCATCATGATTAAATACCTCATAAACTCTACAAATATAAACTAATTGACTGTGATGGATGACTAAACGTGATAAGTTAATATAGTTGGTCAATCATCGTGATTATCCAAAACTTTACAGGTATGCTACAGAGAGCAAACAAACCTGCTAGATTTTGAAGAGCACAGATCCCCAGCCATACGTATGGCAATGTTGGTAGTCTCAGATAACACTCATTGAAGAGCATTTTAAACAGCCTTTCAGTCAAGTGACTAAAAAGTATTATTTATTGCAGTGGGAATTGGATAGCACTTGCATACTTCTAGTTCAGTATACAACACATCATTTATGCTCTTTAGTATGAGTTATGATTGCCTTGTGGTTGTGATTTACCAAACTTCCTATATGAACTCCTTTTATTAATCTTTGTAAATAGGGAATGTGTTACTGTTTCATTATGTGCTGTGTTTCTTATAATACATAGCCTAATGTATTTCTTTAAGTGTTGCTGCTCAAATTCATATTAAAGCAGAGTTAGGATATTGGTTGTTAGACATTATTACAATGTTATCTATATTACTTATTTGAAATATTGTTCTTATGGAGAAGCACTGATTCACTTATATGTGGAAAGTATTCTCCTGACCTGTACTGCTGTCTGCCTCAGCTGATAAAGTAGTTGGAAGAGACTGTATCCTTTTTCAGACTTGCATTTGGTCTCATGGTCCTTCTGAAAGTGACATGGAGAACATCTGTTGGTTGGCCCACTTATTAGTAGATGTAGAATAGATATTAAATAGATATCGGAATAGTATGTTGAAAAGCAGTCTCTTTCAAAGGAACTCCTATCGATGCTTCACGGATATTAAAATAAACAGTGTATTGTATTGAGTGTATTGTAGTGGCTCAATATATTCAGCGGTTAGCCATGGACTTTTAATCAAACACAACAGTTAATCCAACCAAGATAATGGCATTATACATTTTGGTTAAGGACTTGAGCATCTGATACATCCTAATCCTAGACTCAATCTGTAGTGGAAATAACTTTTCTTTCACTCTTTGAATCCCTGACACACACAGAGATCTTGGTTGAATATAAAATCTGTCTTCCCCTTCCCAAAATTAGATCTTATATCAGACCTTATGTCAGAGAAGACAAAACATAGGGTCATGACGTTGATTGCTGATCAACAGTCTACTGAAGTTTCTGCCCCTCTCCACTGAGGTAAACTGGCAAATTTGATTTAAAAAAATAGGTTTGATATATACGGCTTACATAACATACAGACTTGCTTTCTTTTTCACATAATAGAAAATGTAGTGCATGCCGTCCTAGACCAACACACAATCGATCTATTTCACATGGTTAGCAACATCTGGGCCTATATGCCTAATCATATCACAAGGCCAATTTTCTCTCAGCCTAATGGCATAAATAACATGAGATTAGCTATAAAATGTTCTTTAAACAGCAACATTTTCTCTTTGTCCCATAGCAAAATGTGTAGAATTGTAAGAAGTTAGCTGTTTTCCTTGCTCAGACCTTGCAGGGCCCAGCAAAACAACGGTACGCCACTGGAGATACCCCACTTGCTGTTTTTTTCTGGTTCAATGAAAGTCAATGAACTAAGTAGACCAGACCCAGCTGCTCTTGCACTGGTGTCTATTGGAGACTGATCCCATTACGTAGTCCGGAACTGACATTATCTTTTTCAATGGTAAACTGCCTGAGTGAACGATCTTAATTCACCCACCACCTTTGACACTTTAATACCTTTTGAACTGTTCGCAGCCTAAGTAGGCTCCCCTGGGAAACGATGACCAAAACTATGGGTCCTACTCTGTCACACGTGTTTCTTGGATGAAGAGGGACTTTATAGATGTAATTGACATATGGGAAACAGCCAAATTGTATTTTGTCCAGACTACCAGACAAACCATGGTTGGATAGATCATGATTGATGGTCCATTTGATAAATGGACAATTTTATTTTGAAACACTAAAATGAATAGCATTGTATTATACCTGTGTTCGTCTAATTAACAAAGTTTACATTCACAGTAAGTCACAGTCACTTGCGTTTTTCAACTGTAGGCTACCAATGGTGGGAAAAGTACCCAATTGTCATACTTGAGTAAAAGTAAAGTAAAAGTAAAGATAGAAAATTACTCAAGTAAAAGTCACCCAGTAAAATACTACTTAAGTAAAAGTCTAAAAGTATTTGGTTTTAAATATACTTAAGTTTCAAAGTTAAATGTAATTGCAAAAATATACTAATGTATCAAAATTAAAAGTAAAAATAAATATTTTACTTTAAGCAAACCAGAAGGCACAATTGTCTTGTTTTTTTGCTTAATTGATAACCAGGGTCACACTTCAGCATTTGTGTTCAGTGAGTCCGCCAGATTAGAGGCAGTAGGGATGTTATCTTGCTAAATGCGTGAATTAGACCAATTTCCTGTCCTAAAATGTAACGAGTAGCCTACTTTTGGGTGTCAGGGAAATGTTTGGAGTAAAACGTACAAAAATATAAAAAGTAAAGTATAGATACCTTAAGTACTTTACACTGTAGGCTACGTATACTGTTGACATTTAAGAGGCTAATAACGTTACTTATAGGGACATACATACGCATGCATTTATTGTAATATGGTTAACAATAACCTCGCATCATTTTTATTATAGCGTCTCTACTTACAAAGTTGCATCTGCATGCCATTCGGGACACAAAGCTGGTGGGGCAGAATTCAGGGGAGCACACCCTTTCTGGAGCTGCTGCCTGTAACAACTACGGAATAAAACAAAAGTCGTTTATAATGGAAGCAAAGTCGTAATTATAAAGTTATGTACGCGAGTCAGATGTTTAGAAAAACGCAGGGAAAAACGGTGGACACTTTGATTGTTTGAGTTTTAAATGTTGAGGAAATCAATCACCCCATGTCTCGAGCCACTACACCGGTGGTGCACGGTCTACGGCGGCGAAGGGCTGGCGTGATCAGGCCAGCAATCGGCCTAGTCAAGTGACTCCCAAAGTGTCAGATATAGCTTGCTCGCCAGCTAGCTAACTTGCTGAACTACTTTTGTCAACCAACGTCGTTGACGTCCCTGATGTGGCAATTGAAAGTTGCTGTTTTCAAATTGTGGCTACTACTAGCCATTGTTAATCGACTTTTTAACTAACGTTAGCAAACTACCTTACTAGCTAGCTCAGCTACCAGTTGGCTATGTTGGACTGAGCTAGCTAGCCAGTAAACACAGCTTGCGAGTTCCAGTTCTTAAACTAGATTTATTTCCGTTTTAGGTCCGCCAGTGTCTTGGCAAGTTGACATGTAAGATTATTTATTTTTAAATTCGTGTACGCGTCTTGCATATTATTATTTTTTACATCTTGGTTTTAATGAATAACTAGTTAGCCAGTTAGCAATGTCTCTGCCATCCGCCGATATGATCGAAACTCCCCCTGGATATCCCTTTGAAGAAATAGATTATGTGGATATTGAAGTTGAAGAGGTAAGTAACAAATTAGCTATCTCAACATTTGATTGGAACGTGAGGGATCCTATGATGCAGAAGTTGCCACAGTGCGTGATATCGCAATTGTCATGGTTGCTAGCTCTACCATTGTTAATCTACTTTTTAGCTAACGTTAGCAAACTGCCTTACTAGCTGTCTAGTTAGCCCAGCTACCAGCTGGCTATGTTGGACTGAGCTAGCTAGCTAGTCAACATACAGCTTGCTGGCTAGGTGTGAATCACCCCAGCATGGGGTGTGATGTTGGGTTTGAATCACCCCAACATTGTGAAGTTGTATGGCTCATGCAGTAATCCGGTAAATCAGCTTTTTAACTATGCATGGAATGTTTTGTGTATTATGGGTTTGAAAAGGCCTGGGAATTAAGTTACCATAACTATCTCACTAATAGCTATGCCATTCATCAATTATTTTGCCATAGACGTTATGGAGAATGGTCAGTTAGCTATGCTCCAAATCTATTTGACAGGTCTTGTTTTGATTGTAGCTAGCTAACTAGCTGCAGTTCCCCACAGGTGGGCCCCACACATCAGACCCCTCCATCAGATCAGCTGACGTTGACTGTCTGCACACAAGAGTTTGATTGATATGCTGGATTGTGTAATGGAACTTGTCCACAACAACGGTGTTAGCTTGGCTAATTCCCAAAACACCCAGATGGAAAGTGTCATTAGTAGGGTCATGATAATAATAGACAAATAACATTGCATCCAACACACTTGGCTTATGTCATCTACCTGTTATCTTTCAGGTCGTGGGGAGAGGTGCATTTGGTGTTGTCTGCAAGGCCAAATGGAAAGGCAAAGACGTCGCAATCAAGACAATAGAGAGTGAATCTGAGAGGAAAGCGTTCATAGTTGAGGTATTGTTACATTGTACTGGGATACTAGTAGAGAGATTCTGTAAAGTTATGGCAGGGCAGTTTATTACAACCCAAAGAGATCCTTTGGGTTGTAATAAACTTCTACACCTGCATTGCTTGCTGTTTGGGGTTTTAGGCTGGGTTTCTGTACAGCACTTTGAGATATCAGCTGATGTACGAAGGGCTATATAAATACATTTGATTTGATTTGATCCTTCTTGATTTTCTTCCCTCCTCCTCTCCCCTCCCAAGCTGCGACAGCTTTCGCGTGTGAATCACCCCAACATTGTGAAGTTGTATGGCTCATGCAATATTCCGGTAAGTCATCTTTTTAACACACTGATATTTCAGTGTGTTGTTGTAGCCTATGATTTTTGCCAGTTGTTGTAAATACCTTGGAACAGTGGGTTGTTACTGCTATTGGTGTTTCTACAATAAAATCAAGGTAGACAAATGACCAGAACATCGTGGGATACTGTATACCCTAATAACTAGATAATTTTTTTCATTTTTGACGGCACAAATTTTCCGATCTAGGTCTGCCTGGTGATGGAATATGCTGAAGGGGGGTCTCTGTACAATGGTGAGTCCCTGGACGATGATGTAGGCAAGCCTACTACTAGGCTTGGGCAGTATCCAGATTGTCCTACCTTCATACTGACCTTGTGCCATCCTAGGATATGAACTCAAGGGGCGCTATATTCAAACCCCACTGAGTCTGTAATCTGAAGGTTAGCAATGCTAATAAGTACATTATATATACAAAAGTATGTGGACACCCCAAATTAGTGGATTCGGCTATTTCAGCCACAACGGTTGCGCAGAGATGTATAAAATTGAGCACACAGCCATGCAATCTCCGTAGAGAAACATTGGCAGTAGAATGGCCCATACTGAAGAGCTCAGTGACTTTCAACGTGGCTTTGTCATAGGATGCCACCTTTCCAACAAGACAGTTTGTCAAATTTCTGCACAGCTAGAGCTGCCCCGGTCAACTGTAAGTGCTGTTATTGTGAAGTGGAAATGTATAATAGCAACAACGGCTCAGCCACGAAGTGATAGGCCACATAAGCTCACAGAATGGGACGGCCAAATGCTGAAGAGCGTAGCGCTACCTGCTCCAATGCATAGTGCCAACTGTAAAGTTTGGTGGAGGCATGACAATGCCCCCGTGCACAAAGCGAGATCCATACAGAACTGGTCAAGATCTGTGTGGAAGAACTTGACAGGCCTGCACAGAGCCCTGACCTCAACCCCATCAAACACCTTTGGGATGAATTGGAATGCCGACTGCGAGGCCAGGCCTAATCACCCAACAACAGTGCCCGACCTCAATAATGCTCTTGTGGCTGAATGGAAGCAAGTCCCCGCTGCAATGTTTCAACATCTAGTGGAAAGACTTCACAGAATTCCATATTCATGAACATGATTTTGGAATGTGATGTTCGACAAGCAGGTGTCCACATACTTTTGGGCATGTAGCGTACATTTAACCACTTAGCTAGATGACTAAGTTAGCAAACCAGTTGCACAACTGCAGAGCATTTAGCACATGTTAGACGATTAACTTAATAGTTCTAATATATCTAGCTGGCAAACATTTTGTTTTGAGTTCCATATTGTAACCAGGCCACCTGGCGCATGCTGCACAACAATGAATGAGTGACTAAAGCATCCAGTCTCTTTGTTGTGTGCTTGTAAACAAAACAACGTGACTGGAAACTACCAGTAAGCTTCATCATGAAAAAAATGTGACGAGTGAAATGAAGAACGCGATCTGCTTTATCTCCTAACGTATTGCACACGTGACATTGACGGCAGGTATTTAATCAAGTAGCCACAAATATATATATATTTTTTTTAAAGCTTCAAAGAAAGGGTTTTCGACGGTATTGAGAAACCATCCTGTGGCTATTTCCAAATTCCCTGGTATACCGCCCAAGCCGACCTACTTGACATGGCTTGTAAATTTGTGTAAATACATGTCATGTCAAACAATTGGAAATATTGCAATCAATGTCAATTACTCCAATACCCAAATGCAAACTATGCTCTTATTAACCCTTTACACTCGTACCCTTATACGTGTAAAAAAATTGCAGATATGGGCGCTAATAAACACCTAAATTGGAATGTAGTGGCTGTACAGTGACATGCTATAAGTTACATCAGAGCTCAGGCTCTGCGCTTCAGTGTTATATGGGTTTTGAATTACAGCCATTCTGAACTTGAGCACAGCTCACGACAACAAGTTGCCCCCATCCCTCCTGGTATTTGGGCAATTTTCTTGTTGTCTTAGTGAGGGAAATTCTGTAAATTAAGATGACTTGATGTAATTTGAAAGATGTGATGTTGAGGATTATAATAAATACCGTTTTGATGTCAAACACCCTTGAGTCCAAATGTGCACATCATAAATCATGTCATATACAGTGTCAACATTCAGGATCACTATGTTTGATGTACAGTTACAGATGACGTGTTGTTATATCCTGGGTTGTTCTGAACAGAATGAGCCCCTATTTGTTTATTGTGAAGAAAATTTGCCAAGGCGCACACACCTGAATGTACTCATGACGCATTTCTATGATCTGTTTCTCTGAATTGCCCTGTGAAAGCCTACCACTGTAAAATCGTATTTTATAATTTAGCTAGGCATGTTGGCAATAGAACAAGCTTTCAAATCATGCCCACCAGACCCAGATTGCGATGTTATAATGGACTGTTTTTGGAATGTATCCAGAGTATTTTCAGATTTCGTTAATGTAAATGTAAAATGCACACACATCAACAGTGCAATGTTTTGATTCAGTCTTGTGTGACGTTAACTGTTGTCTTCACCTTTTGGTCTAATAATTTCTCCGTTATCTCCTAACTGTTCCATTTAAATTTCGCCTCATCCATATAGGCCAATTCCCATGAGTGTAAAGGGTTATTACTATTGACATGATTCCTTAGATTGGTCAGTACTTTCACAATGACCTGTTATGTAGTATTGCAGAGTTAGGAAGTGTTCATGGATCCGTTACCAGAAAGGGGTTCAAATACATGTGTATTTGAGTGTGGTATTTTAAAATACTTTTTTAAAGTACATCGGTTAAATGCATTGGAGTGTTTGAGGCAGTGTTTTTGACTATTTTCAAATATATACATTAAAATATTAAACTACTTGTATTTAATAAATAAAATCATAATACTTACTTTGAATGTATGTGAAATTAATTGAGGTATTCAAAATAGTATTTGAACCCAGGTCTGACTCTTACCTGTACAAGCACTTTACCCCCTTGTATACTTTTCTACCTCTGAATCTCTGTCAAAGTTATTTAAAGTTGGTGTTCTTAGTTGTGGTCGTCACAACTTTGTTGAATGCTTGAAACTATAACTTTGAAGGTATTCTCTGTGTGTGTGTGTATGTGCACGCGCATATTAGTAGTAAACAAGGAAAGTTCTCCCTGGTGAGGACATTTCCCAGGTCCCCACAAAGACAAAGGCTATTTTAAGCTTAGGGGTTAGAGTTATAGAAAATATCATTTTGAATGGCAATTCATTTTATGTTCCAACAAGGATAGTAAAAATTGGTGTATGTGAAAGTGTGTTTGCACTTGTGGACTTTTATGGCTATGGAAGTGTGCGTATGTGCATGCAGGTGTGTTTTGTGTTTTTTTTCGAGGTGTCTGTGGTAGTGACTGTGTTCTCTGTCCACAGTGCTGCATGGTGCTGAACCCCTCCCCTATTACACTGCTTCCCATGCCATGAGCTGGTGTTTTCAGTGTTCCCAAGGGGTCGCCTATCTCCATGGCATGAAACCAAAGGCTCTCATTCACAGGGACCTCAAGCCACCCAAGTATGCTCCTCCTCACCACCTCCCCGTCTCTCTTGTTTCACTGCCAATAAAGTGCCTTGCTCCCCCACTCAAGGTGTCATTTAATAGATGTGTGTGATATATTATATTATGCAATAGCATCAGAATATTTGTGTCTCTTTATTAACCAAAATAGCATAGTTTTATTATATTTTTA
Organism: Oncorhynchus nerka; assembly: GCF_034236695.1. Classification (NCBI taxonomy): domain Eukaryota; kingdom Metazoa; phylum Chordata; class Actinopteri; order Salmoniformes; family Salmonidae; genus Oncorhynchus; species Oncorhynchus nerka. The sequence goes on along the minus strand of NC_088419.1, from coordinate 21,454,742 downwards.
ATGAGAATAGTCAACGGACGGGCTCCAGTCGTCTACGTGTAAAAGTATTTTGCTTTATGTTTTTGTTCCATTTCTGTTCAATCTGGCTTCAGTAGTAAGGCCTTAGTGTTTTCATAGTGTGCCCCTGACTGAAATGCTTAAAGTAGCTGTATCGGCTCCAGAGGTTATATATTTGGCTCTGACGGAAAAGACTGGAACCTAACCTTCACGCTCTTTGTGTGACACAGCGGGTGTTACCAGACTGTGTGGTTGTAAAGTTATTTGCTGTAAGGGATCTGACTTTCCTTTTGTATGCATAAAAATAATCTGACTAGCTGTATTCCCTTTTTTTCATGTTTTTTTTTATGATTAGAAATGTTTGCGTTGAAGCTAAAGTGGATTTATTATGTGTTCGTAACCCATTTAGACCTCAGTAGCCTTTAGTTACCCTTACGTTGTCTCACAGGTCACTCATTTGAGTGGATCTTTTGTTTACTTCTTTGTTTCAGCCTGCTCCTGGTTGCCGGTGGCACCGTGCTGAAGATATGTGACTTTGGAACAGCGTGTGACATTCAGACCCACATGACCAACAACAAAGGAAGTGCTGCTTGGATGGCCCCAGAGGTGTTTGAAGGCATGTATGAACAGCATGGCAAATGTTTGGAACACGCCAAGGGATGCCTGTCCCATCTGTCTTAGAAAGCGCAAGTTGGACTGACTCTTTAAGAACAAGGGTATCTAAACAAGTGTAGCCTTTCATAAATGTGTTTATCTAGAGTGCATTGATTGTCAGTGTTTGGTTATGTGATGCTACTGTTGAGAGCAGTGTTTATACAGTAGGGCTTATGGAAGTGATCGTTAATTGTAATGGTGTGCCACTTTGGCTTTATCCGTTACTTGATCACTGGAAGTCACCCCAAACACGTAGACGCCACCATTTCTCAAAGCCGGATTAATCTAACACTTGTTAGCATTCTGTTAATTTCCATTCATTCATATCTTGGGTGGTATTTATTATTAATTATTGTGGTTGTACACACAGACATTTAGAAGTTGAATTGAGGGAAAGATGCAGCATATTGCAGAGCCGGTTTCGGTTTCATCCCAAAGAGAATGTAACATTTTAGTCTATGCTCTCAGCCGGTAGTTTAATGCAGGATTCCCAAACTCGGTCCTGGGGGGGCCCCCTGGGTTCACATTTAGTTTTTTGCCCTAGTACTATTCAAATAACCAACTCATCATCAAGCTTTGATTATTTGAATCAGCTGTGAAGTGCTAGGCGCAAAACAACTATACATGTACCCAGGAGGGGCCCCAGGACTGAGTTTGGGAATCCCTGGCCTAATGTACTTTGTTTTACAAAACACATTGAGGCAGCCTCTTGTCAAGGGGGTCAGGAGGAAACGCAAAGGTAATAGTAATTATCTTGTTTAAGGGAGTAACATGATTTCCATGCAATTTAAACAGCTCACATTTGCCCCCAGAATGACCTCCCTAAAGCTAATTTGCATCACGGGGAGAAATGTTATTACAAAAGGCCTTGGCAGCAAAGCAACTTTAAATCTGAGTTCCAAATGACACCCTATTCCACATATAAATAAAGGTGAGAAAAAATATATATAGTGCATTATGGGCCCTGGTCAAAAGAAGTCCGCTAAATAGGGAATAGGGTGCCATTTGGGACACAACCCAAACGTCTGTGTGAAGAGTAGTTTAATTCCACAACATAGCCACAGTAATTAAGCATCTCAGGAGTGGCCCTGAACTAAAATTGCCTCCTTATCTTCATCACACATATGTTCTTAAGGTGCGCAGACCAGATGGATGCTCCTGTGCTTTCCCAAGCACATCCCCCTTCTCCCCAACACTCCTCACACATATTAACCGTGCTTTTTTAAGACTTACTTTTCATCAGCCAATCAGAGCAATCTGAAAGGCCCTGAGTGGAGCTGTTTCTCTCATATGTGCTTTCAGGCAGCAATTACAGCGAGAAGTGTGACGTGTTCAGCTGGGGCATCATTCTCTGGGAGGTGATCACACGCAGGAAGCCCTTTGACGAGATTGGAGGGCCGGCCTTCCGCATCATGTGGGCTGTGCATAACGGTGAGTCTAAGAGGAAGTAGGTGGGGGAGCTGAATGAGTTAATCTCTGTGCTGACATGTCAATCACCCTGGCGTCTCAGAGCCGGCTGCCCAGTGAGACCTGCTGTGAGATTAAATGAGTTACGAGGCTGACGGGGAAGCGCAATTAAAAAGACAGACTCACCTGTATAGCGCTCCCTGCTGTTCCCTCCGTCGCACAGTAGAGTGATGGAGCAGAATGCTAACGGAACACGGACTGTCTGAGAACAGGAGCACACCTGGGGACACGACACTACTGCGTCTGTCATTCCAACAAATTAGCGGTGCCACCACAGCAGGGGCTTTCATTTGCATTAGATTGGAAGTGTTTACTTGTACTGAAATTAACTTTCTGGAACTTGATTACATTTTTTAAAGATTGCGTTTGTATAAACTTTGACCTCTCCATTTGATTGTGTTTGGGTGTTTGTATTCATAGTGATAAATGTTGACATAGTGCGTCTTATCTCTCTGTTTATATTGATAATGTCCAGGCACCCGGCCACCGCTCATCAAGAGCCTACCCAAACCCATTGAGAGCCTGATGACCCGCTGCTGGTCTAAAGACCCCTCTCAGAGACCCTCCATGGAGGAGATAGTCAAGATCATGACCCATCTTATGCGAGTAAGGCCCTCCTACACTCATACTTATAGAGATGCATTAAATGAAATTGAATGCCTTACCAAGATAGCCGCCCTGCAGACAAGTGTCCATTCCAGTGTTCTTTTGAATTCCATGCCGACACCGATTCTGGATGTAAGGAGGACTCTTAACCATGGTGTCCTGTTCTCCGACTGCTTGCCTGGTCAGATGGTCAGTGTTGGGAATGTCGCTGTTACGTTTTCTGTCAACCTCTCTTTTCCAGTGCTTCCCAGGATCTGATGAACCCTTGCAATATCCGTACCAGTCTTCAGATGAAGGACAGAGTAGCTCGGCCACCAGTACAGGTAGCTACATCTATATCGTTGAAATAGTGGAAGCTTTTATTATCTGCGTTAGTTTCATGTACATAAAACATCATGGACGTGAGATATTTCCACATTACGTCTCACCACCTCTCTATTGGGTATTACAGGTTCCTATGTGGATTACACTTGCAACAGCAATAAGAGTGACACAAACATGGAGCATGGGGACTCTCCAGGGAGCAACGACACCATCAAGATCACACCTCAGTTTGCACATCAGTTCAGGCCAAAGGTAACGCAGCAACCTGTACTGGTACTTGGCTTGCCATGTCTATCACAACCATTAAATCTGAACAATTTACTTTGTCAGGTGTCTAGGTGAGAGAAGGTAGACAAATTAATGCAATTAGCTACATTGTGTGGATATGAACAAAATGATTTATTAAACAAGCATCATATGACAGTAATCACGGTCATTTTGACGTAATCATCAGTGCACAAAATGTAATTGAGACTTTTTGACCACACTGAATAAGTAGTGAAATGTATTGTAGGCCAACCGTATCTGTTTTGTCTGTGCTCTCAGGTAGACCCGTTGTGGAGCCTGCCTCTGTCCAGAGGGAGCAGTGTTGAGAGCCTGTCGGAGCGAACACACAGTCTGCTGCCCTCAGAGAGCAAAAGAATGAGCGCAGACCTGTCAGAGCTGGAGCACAGGGTGCCTTTCGCTCCCACAGGTAACGTCAGAATCGACACCCTTCACACACCCCAAAATGGAGTATACAAGTGTAGGACTACATATTTGACACATCACACACTTCTAGAAGAGAAGCATACAGTTCATACTTACAGTAATGTTACGTCAGCTAATGAAGTCAGCTTTATTTCAGTACGAGAGAGAGCGATGGCATCCTACGCCATTAAAGCTACTATCAGGTTGGCAGGTAGCCTAGCTGTTAAGAGCGTTGGGCCAGTAACCAAAAGGCCCAACCAAAAGGTTACTGGTTCGAAGCCCCGAGCCGACTAAGTGAGAGAAAATCAAGACTATGATATAACACATATGGAATCATGTGGTAACCACAAAAGTGTTAAACAAATCAAAATAGATTTTATATTTGCAATTATTCAAAGTAGCCACCCTTTGCCTGTATGACAGCTTTGTACACTCTTGGCATTCTCTCAACCAGCTTCATGAGGTAGTCACATGTGTTTCAATGAACAGGTTTGCCTTGTTAAAAGTTAATTTGTTGAATTTCTTTCCTTAATGTGCATTTGTGTTGTGACAAGGTAGGGTGGGTACATAAGATAGCCCTATTTAGTAAAAGACCAAGTCCATATTATGGCAAGAACAGCTCAAATAAGCAAAGAGAAATGACAGTACATCATTACTATAAGACATGAAGGTCAGTCAATCTGGAACATTTCAAGAACTTTGAATGTTTCTTCAAGTGCAGTCACAAAAACCAAGTGCTATGATGACACTGGCTCTCATGAGGACCAGCACAGGAAAGGAAGACGCAGAGTTGCCTCTGCTGCGGAACATGTCAGATTGCACCACAAATAAATGATTCACAGAGTTCAAGTAGCAGACACATGTCAACATCAACTTTTCAGAGGAGACTGTGTGAATCAGGCCTTCATGATCAAATTTCTGCAAAGAAACCACTACTAAAGGACACCAATAATAAGAAGAGACTTGCCAAGAAACACGAGCAATGGACATTAGACCGGTGGAAATCTGTTCTTTGGTGTGATGAGTCCAAATTTTAGATTTTCGGTTCCAACCACCTTGTCTTTGTGAGACGCAGAATAGGTGAACGGATGAGGAGGTGGTGTGGGGGTGCTTTGCTGGTGACACTGTCTGATTTATTTAGAATTAAAGGCACACTTAACCAGCATGGCTACCACAGCATTCTGCAGTGAAGCGCCATCCCAACTGGTTTGGGCTTAGTGGGACTATTATTTGTTTTTCAACAGGACAATGACTTAACACACCTCCAGGCTGTGTAAGTGCTATTTGACCAAGAAGGAGCGCGATGGAGTGCTGCATCAGATGACCTGGCCGCCACAATCCCCTGACCTCAACCCAATTGAGATGGTTTGGGTTGAGTTGGTCTGCAAAGTGGAGGAAAAGCAGCCAACCAACCAAGTGCTCAGCATATGTGGGAACTCCTTCAAGACTGTTGAAAAAGCATTCCTCATGAAGTTGGTTGAGAGAATGGCAAGAGTTCAAAGCTGTCATCAAGGATAAAGGGGGGCTACTTTGCAGTGGTGTAAAGTACTTGTGTAAAAATACTTTGTTACTTAAGTAGTTTTTTGGGGTATCTGTACTTTACTATTTATATATTTGACTACTTTTACTTCACTACATTCCTTAAGAAAATATTGTACTTTTTACTCCATAAATTTTCCTTGACACCCAAAAGTACTCGTTATGTGAATGCTTAGCAGGACAGGAAAATAGTCAAATTCACACCCTTATCAACCGAACATCCCTGGTCATCCCTACTGCCTCTGATCTGGCGGACTCACTAAACGCACATGCTTCGTTTGGAAGTTGTCTGAATGTTTGAGTGGCTTTCCGGTTTGCCTAATATAAGGAATTTGAAAATATTTTTTACTTTTGATACTTAAGTATATTTTAAACCAAATACTTTTATACTTTTACTCAAGTAGAATTTTACTGGGCCACTTTTACTTGAGTAATTTTCTATTAGGGTATCTTTACTTTTACTCAAGTATGATAGTGGGGTACTTTTCCCACCACTACTACTTTGAAGAATCTAAAATATATTTTGATTTGTTAAACTTTTTTTTTTGGTTACGACATGATTCCATGTGTGTTATTTCATAGTTTTGATGTCTTCACTATTATTCTGAAATGTAGAAAATAGTACAAATAAAGACAAACCCTGGAATGAGTAGGTGTGTCCAAACTTTTGACTGGTACTGTTAAGTTGCTTTGGATAAGAGTGTCTGCTAAAATGACTTCAATGTAAATCATGTCTCCCTGTCTGTCAAGATGCATTTCATCTGCTTTCATCTCTGAGGTGATTCCTCATGTAAAGCTCCTCCATATGCCCCTCAGTACTGGTGCCAGTCATCTCCCCTCCTTCACACAGATCTAAGGCTCAGGCTGAGCTTTATAGACAGGCAGCCCAATTCTGATCTTTCTTCCACTAATTGGTCTTTTGACCAATCACATCGGATCTTTTTCAGAGCTGATCTGATTGTTCCAAAGACCAATTACTGGAACAAAAATATCAGAATTGGGCTGCCTGTCTAAACACAGCCAGAGAGAATGCCTTTCATCATTCATCATCTGCCTTGTCAAAATTAAGCTTCCAAGGCATGAGTAAGCTACAATTAGCCTTCGTCTCTATTTGTCAGGGTTTTTCCTCACGCTTTCTTTTCAGCTTAATGTGAGATATCTTCAGTTGTCTGTCTTATTGTATAGAATTATTTCACATTGTTGATGCTGTACATGGTATATCATATGAATATTAGTTTAAAATGTAATATATTTAGCTTTATCATCTGTTTATCTTCAGTGCTCCTCAATGGTTACTATATATTACAGTATTCGGTGCCATCAATATGGTTTGATCAATTTATTTTATTCCAATTATCATACATATTCTATTGGTACAGTCAAACCGTTGCCTGTCATGTCTGTGCTGAGACTTCCTATGCAGCATCGCTAGCACTGTGTTGTGAAACTAACCAACCAACCTTAGGACAGGATGCATGTTGCCCATGCATTGTGCATGTATGTGCTCTGCATGTCAATACAGTCCAGAGGGGAGCGAGGAGAGAGCGGCGTCTGACATGTATGCTCCAGCTCTGGGCCCTCTCTTTGTCTGCATGTGTACGCCAGCTATGTGTGTGTATTTGTTGCAGCACGTCCCCAGTATAAACGAGGCCACCGTAAAACGGCGTCATTTGGCACCATTCTGGACGTTCCCAAGATCGTCGTCACAGGTACCAGTGCGGACTACCAGGCTACTTGGTACCCTGGGTATAGCTGGCTTGGCTGAACTGAATCAGTGGGTTGCTCTGACACTGCTGGGCCTTTAGTGTCTGTTACTCCAGGTCTCACAGGCTACAGGGGCGCTTGTAGTCAATGCGTCTCAAATGTCACCCTATTCCCTATAGAGTCCCTGTGGGCCCTGGTCAAAAGTAGAGTACTAAATATGGAAAAGGGTGCCATTTGGCATGCAGTTCTTATATTCTGCCTTGACACTTTACAATTGAATTGAAGTAAGGGGATATTATTTAGTAAGGGGATATTACCACCAGTGATGACTCAATACAAATCAGTATTGAGGCTATGGATGATTATAAACCTGGAGTAACACACGCAGATCTCTTTTTCCTCTGTCTTTTGTGGTTTTGTTAGACGTTAAGAGGGACATGGGTTACACATGGTGGCGGTCTTATCTGTGTTTCACCCTCCAGGCACAAGATGCTGATCAAGCTGTTTCGATTCACACAGATCCATCTTTTAATCAACATATCTAATCCAGATTCATGGATGAATCCAAACGTGTTAGCCTGATGTGCAAAAACAATAGAATAGGCTGTTGATTAAAGGGCACGTCATCAGGTTATTTTTATCATCATGCCATCAGAAGGGGGGGTGAAATGGATGTGATAAGATTCATAACTCATGGCCCTGTCTGTTTCTCAGATGTCCTTCTGGCTTTGCTGCAGGCATGCAGGGAGTAAATCGGTGGGCTTTGCTTGCTCTCTCAGCTCGTCCTTGTCTTTCATGCATAGAGGACGTCTGTTAAAAGCTTCTTTTTTTTCTCTCTTTGCATCCATTAACTTGGTCGATTTGATTGATTTTACCTCACATTGAGGGTCACAGCTATTATTACCACCCAAGATGAGGATGAAGGAAACAGGGACAGCAGCACTGGATTTCAAACAAAAAAAGGCCTTTCTATTTAGGAAGGAGGAGCTGCGAGAGACATGTTGAAGGAGTAGTTAATTAATCAGTGACTAAAGGAGAGGGCTGACGTAAGGGGATATTAAAGGTATGACAAGGTTGTTATAACTGTATGTGGCACACCTAGATGTCACTCATTTATTCAGTTCATTTGAACCCAGTCTCCATTTAGTAGTTTAATTAGTATGAAGCATTTCTCAAGTTTTTTGAAGTTCTGGATTGGCATTCTAAATCAAATGTCTATTCAGTGTTATCATAGTAGGGTGGGACTTCAAATGGCTATGCTCGCAAGCACCTCTGTTGCCATATTGTACATACTTGACAGCAGCAAAGTATATTATTTTTACACGCAAAATAACAATCACACAATGACAGGACCTTATTCTGATCTACAGCGCCTTCAGAAAGTATTCACGCCTCTTGACCTTTTCCACATGTTGTTGTGTTACAGCCTGAATTTAAAATAGATTACATTGAGGTTTTATGTCACTGGCCTACACACAATACCCATAATGTCAAAGTGGAATTAGGTTTTTAGACATTTCTACAAATGTTATTAAAAAGAAAAAGCTGACATGTCTTAAGTATTCAACGCTTTTGTTATGGCAAGCTTAAATAAGTTAACGAGTAAATAAGTTAATGAGTAAAAATGTCACAAGTTGCATGGACTCTGTGTGCAATAGTGTTTACGATGATTTTTGAATGACTACCTCTTGTACCCCACACATCTGTAATGTTCCTCAGTCTATCAGTGAATTTCCAACACAGATTCAACCAGAAAGACCAGGGAGGTTTTCCAATGCATCGCAGAGAAGGACACCTATTGGTAGATGGGTGAAAATAAAAACATTGAATATCCCTTTTTCTGCATGGTGAAGTTGTTAATTACACTTTGGATGGTGTATCAATACACTCAGTCACTACAAAGGTACAGTTGTCCTTCCTAGTGGTGTCGGTCCTCCCCTTTAACTGAACTAAGGGATTTCACCATGAGGCCAATGCTGACTTTAAAACAGTTCCAGTTTAATGACTGATAATGGGAGAATTGAGGATGCATCAACATTGTAGTTCCATCACAATACTAACCTAAATGACAGAGTGAAAAGGAAGCCTGTACAGAATCAAAATAATCCTAACATGCATCCTGTTTGCAATAAGGCACTTAAGTAAAACTGCAAAACCATTTGGCAAAGAAAGTAACTGTGTATTGAACACAAAGCGTTATGTTTGGAGCAATAACACTTCACTGAGTACCACTCTTCATATTTTGATGCATGGTGGTGGTTGCATCATGTTATTTGTATGCTTGTCATTGACTTAAGACTTTTTTAAGATCAAAAGAAATGGAATAGATCTAAGCACAGGCAAAATCCTAGAGAAAAACCTGGTTCAGTCTACTTTCCAACAGACACTGGGAGACAAATTCACCTTTCAGCAAGACACTACCCTAAATCAGAAGGCCAAATATACACTGGAATTGCTTGCACAGATGACGTTCAATGTTCCTGAGTAGGTAGATTTGAAAATGACTGTCATGGAATGATCAACAACCAACTTGACAGCTTGATTTTTTTTTTTCAAAGAATAATGTGCAAATATTGTACAATCCAACTAGAGACCAAGAAAGACTCCGCTGTAATCCCTGCCAAAGGTGATTCTTACATGTGGTGACTCAGGGGTGTGAATACTTATGTAAATGAGATATTTCTGTGTGTTAATTTTCAATACATTTTCTAACTTCCATTTTGAATTCACAACAAAATTTGATAAGTCGAATGTGTATGAGTACTTTCTGAAGGCACTGTATGGGCCTAGAGCAACAACTACTGCAGTGACAAATGAGCATTTGTCTCAATCCAACATTCATTGTATTGTTTGTTTCTGTGTGTGTGTGTGTGTGTGTGTGTCTGCCTGCGTGTAGTGTCTTTGTTTCGGAGTTTTGTGCAATAAGGGAGGTCAAGGTAGTTTTAGATGTTCGCTTCCATATCATGTAAAAAGTTATCCATTCACAGTTTTGTAGTTTAGAAAGAAAGAAAAAATCAGTTGTTGAGGGTTTTGTTTAGTTACATTTCTAACTTCAATTGTCCCAAATTGTTTTTTAATGGTTTCCACCTTAAATATTGCCCTTGTTGCAGTAGTTCAAATGTTGTATGGGTCTGGGATTGATGCCAAGGGGTGTGCGGAGGGTAAAAAAGACCTCCAGTGCTCCCATCGCCAGAAAATTCCCAGCAGCAGAATATTCCGACTGAAAACAACCAACTCAGAAGACATTGTTCATAATTCTCCAGCATAGATCGAACTAATAATACTTCTAACTGCCAGATGGCTATAATTTCACCTGTTATTCTGACAATGTCAGGCAGGTCAGAGCCAACCTCAGGTTTACCTTGGCTGGGGATGAAGGAGTGGAGGCAGGTCAGAGCCAACCTCCGGTTTACCTTGGCTGGGGATGAAGGAGTGGAGGCAGGTCAGAGCCAACCTCCGGTTTACCTTGGCTGGGGATGAAGGAGTGGAGGCAGGTCAGAGCCAACCTCCGGTTTACCTTGGCTGGGGATGAAGGAGTGGAGGCAGGTCAGAGCCAACCTCCGGTTTACCTTGGCTGGGGGTGAAGGAGTGGAGGCAGGTCAGAGCCAACCTCCGGTTTACCTTGGCTGGGGGTGAAGGAGTGGAGGCAGGTCAGAGCCAACCTCCGGTTTACCTTGGCTGGGGATGGAGTGGAGGCAGGGTGCAGATCAGGACCAGACCTGAATGTGCTATTCAGCACAGGACCCCCTGCCCGTTGACCTTTGCTGGGCCTCAGACAAGACGTGCTATGAACCCTAAAATACCCTAGTTTCCCATCACCAGCATCCCTTACTCACAGCCCCCCCCCCCCCCACAAAAAAAGCAGATCTGCACAAACGTGGCACAGTGCGGGCCTAGCTATTCATGTGGTAGGTGTGTGTGTGTGTTGTGCCGTGTTAGTGTGGGGGTTGAGGGGGATGACTACTACGCTATGGTCATGCTATGGGCATACCAGAGCACATGTGACTGGCCAAGGAGTCGGGGGTTAAATCTGTGCAAATGTCCTGTCTCTGTGTGGCTCTGTGGTTTGGATACCCCACTTTTCACAGACCTCAGACAGACAAGTCCCCCTGGAACTGTGTCTAGGTTTTAACGGTTCCTCTATCTCTCTATCCTGTCCACAGCCACCTGTGAGGCGCAGAGACGGAGATCTGTACAGGACCTCCCTGGGGTCGGCACAGAGTCCAGCCAGGTAAGATGCTCTACAGTAGGACAGCCAGGTAAGATGCTCTACAGTAGGACAGCCAGATAAGATGCTCTACAGTAGGACAGCCAGGTAAGATGCTCTACAGTAGGACAGCCAGGTAAGATGCTCTACAGTAGGACAGCCAGGTAAGATGCTCTACAGTAGGACAGCCAGGTAAGATGCTCTACAGTAGGACAGCCAGGTAAGATGCTCTACAGTAGGACGGCCAGGAAAGATGCTCTACAGTAGGACGGCCAGGTAAGATGCTCAACAGTAGGACGGCCAGGAAAGATGCTCTACAGTAGGACGGCCAGGAAAGATGCTCTACAGTAGGACGGCCAGGTAAGATGCTCAACAGTAGGACGGCCAGGAAAGATGCTCTACAGTAGGACGGCCAGGAAAGATGCTCTACAGTAGGACGGCCAGGAAAGATGCTCTACAGTAGGACGGTCAGGTAAAGTGCTCTACAGTAGGACGGTCAGGTAAAGTGCTCTACAGTAGGACGGCCAGGTCAGGTGCTCTACAGTAGGATGGGCCAGGCCAGGTGCTCTACACTAGGACAGCCAGGTCAGGTGCTCTACACTAGGACAGCCAGGTCAGGTGCTCTACAAGGCCTGGATTGACTAGTGTAACACCGTACATAAGCCTTCCACAGAGGGGGAAATGCATGTTATGAAAGCTTTCTCAAAAGCTTTTTGGTGGTATCGTATCTTTTCTCTCTCTGAATTGCATTGCATTTTAACTGGTCGTGTTTTGCTTCCTCGGAGGATTTGATGCATGCTCGGTCAAACATGGTGTCCAATGGCGGAAAAGCTAAGTGATGTAATGGAGAATGTCACTGTTGCGAAGATGAATATGTTCCAGGTGTAGAAAGAACATTCTCTTGTCTCCCTGTGCATTTCTTTTGCAGTAGCAAAATTCCTGTTTAGTTTAAAGATGAAGTAGACTCTGCACTTGTATTGATTTATATTGTTCTTGTCTGATACCTTTTTGCACAAGGTTATCTGTGGAGATCAACTGGTGAGTTCCCAGTAGTTGGACGGAGTGTTTTCCTCTGGTTTTCTTACATGTTTCTCTCTTTCGGGAGTGTGTACATAACCCCAGACAGACTTAAGACTTTGTTTTTCACACTTTACTTGACAAACTATACGTTGTTTCACCCCACTGAAAGAGGCTCAGGAATCCCATGTGGGATTTTGTTTCCGTCTGAAGCCATGGGATGACAGCTATAATAATTGTTGACTTTGCTTGAGGTTCTGGTGTTTTGTGTTCAGTGGACAAAAGCAATAGCGGTCCTGTATGGCTCAGTTGATAAACCATGACGCTTGTAACGCCAGGATTGTGGGTTCAATTCCCAAGGCCACCCAATCGTAAAATGTATGCACGACTGTAAGTTGCTTTGGATAAAAGCGTCTACCAAATGGCATAAATTATTATTTCTAGGGACATTTTGTGGACATGTGTTTCCACCTCTGATCTTCTACGATTGGCTGTATGAGTGATTGACAGTGTTGTTGGCCTGTTACAGGGGAGCCGGAACAGCAGCAGGTCCTCCAGTCCCAGTGTGAGGATGATGCCGCCTGATAAGACCAGCAGCAGAGGCTATAGCTTCTCTCCCGATGACCCCACAGGTACAGTAGTATTGGTGGCAGGTAGCCTAGAGGGTTAGAGCGCTGGGCCAGTAACCAAAAGGTAGCTAGTTCCAATCCCTAAGGCGTCAAGGTGAAAAATCTGCCCTAATTGCTCCAGGGTCACCGTTGATGATGGCAGACCCTGGCCGTGACCCCACTCTCCGAAGGGGGAGTTGGGATATGCAAAAAGACAAGGGTCTATTTCTGTTGAAGGACTTCTGGTGTCTATTGATAACTGAATGCCTGCCCAGTGGACTCGGCTTACACCGAGTCCACTACTGTCACTGTCAGAGCAACAAAAAAACACGAGTCTTGCTCTCTCCTGCCCAGATACCAACGGCTCAGACAACTCCATTCCCATGGCATATCTCACTCTGGACCACCAGCTGCAGGTAGGGAATCATTTCATACCGGACCTCCCCTGCCCTGCTAATGTTAAGCATTATTTTATATCACGATACATCTTGTTCCCACTCCCATCCCATTCAACTGTTTGTGTGGACCTGTCCAAAAACAATATGGTGTCACAGTGAATCTTGTTTTGTTTTTTTGTGTGTGTGTTGATATGCTATTTTGTTTTAATTGAAATGTTGATGTTTTCCCCACTCAAAGATGATTTCAACGACACTGCAGATTGACTAATTCAATTAGGGCAGGATAGCATACTTTTCTCAGAGGTTATCTAAAAAGAGGAATGTCTGTATAAATATCCACTGGCAACGGCGGTGAGATATTTTGTATATTTTTAAAAGCTCAGATGAATCTGATAAACTCTAAAAATGTATTTATATCATCTAACTGGATATATGCTTCCAAATCAATTAATCGCATGGTTTATTTTCAGCCCCTCGCTCCTTGCCCAAACTCCAAAGAGTCCATGGCTGTGTTTGAGCAGCACTGTAAAATGGCCCAGGAGTACCTAAAAGTGCAGACAGAAATCGCCTTGCTGATCCAGAGAAGGTAAATAGTGAACATTTACTGTACCTCTCCATCTTGTAGGGCAAGCGTTCAGCCACCACCAAAGGGCTGAGGTAATGCTCTGTTCTTTCATTCTGTTAGCGCTCCAGAGTTCAGTGTAATTAACTCTAGTCTGTACTGTAGGCCCTGCTGAATGTGACCATACACATCTGTGCGATCCAAGCAGACAAAAATGTCTCCCCGTTTAAGGGGGTGGGCTGTCTTGTGACTAACAGAACAGGCAGCTCCATCAGATGTGAAACATGTATTTAGACTTGGGCATATGACTGCTGAGGGCAGAGGTCCACCCAAAGGCAATTACTCATTTAGATGACCAATGACATTCAAACAGGCCTGCTAAGCTGTGCAAGTCGAGCGTTGTGGGACAACTGGCTGTGTTTGGATGAAGAGCTAATCTCCTATTCATAGACCATGACTTTAGCAAGGAATTACCACATTTGTGGAATCAGCGGTTTTCTCACAGAAGCGATTGAATGCTTTGGTGCTTCGTCATCCACCAGCCTCTCAGCTGTGCTTATTGCATGTGATGCTATTCCTCTGTTCAAGCACAGAGTAATTCACATTAATTCACAGTTGTCTTAATCACATTTTTTATTATTACTTAAAGGTGCGATATGCAGAAATTGCACCTCCATTTCCTGGTTGTTAAAATTGTAATTCGCCTAATTTTCAGTGGATAGTGCAATGGATAGTGTAGAGCAGTGATTGTCAACTGCGGAGTCACGGGAGGATTTTAAAGGGTCGCGGGACTTGTGCAAGAATAATAAAATGAAATAAAAATAACATTTATTTGCTGACTTAACACATGCAGTGTGTCTGCAGTGGTGAAATGGCTAGCTACATTTGGACTCGGAGGGGTTCACGCTCCACTCACTCACTGACCAATACAATAAATTCTCCCCCCACGCACGCACACACACACACACACTGATCCAATGAAATGACACATTTCATCTGCTAACATCTGCAAAATGTGTATGTGACCAATAAACATTTAATTTGACAAACTGATCCAATAAAAATGTAATTCTGCAACATTGTTTTAAATGTGACACGTCCAATCAGATAATACAGATCTTCTTCTGACAGCTAGCTTGATTGACAGCTAACTATGCAGAGGTGTTCTGCAGGCATTGCACATGTGGATAGTCAGATGTCATTTAGCTCATGTAGTCTAGCTGTCAGAGTAAAATCATGGACCAGTTTTTTTTTTTACGTGTAGCTCCCTCTTCATCTACTGCTGCTACCAACGTCAACAACAAGGCAGACTACCTGGTCCCTGTCAAGAAGAGAAAATACCAACCGACTTCATCAAATATAGTTTTATATAGAAGAGAGGCAGGGTGAGTGTAGACCGCAACGAGCTGTTAGCTAATGAGAACATGAAACCCAAAATGAAAAGGCATCTGGGCACCAAGCATCCAAGCCACAGACAAGACAGCTGACTTAAAAAAAAAAAAAAAATTAAAGGAAATGTCAATGTCTGGAGGCCTCACAAGATTCATTGAAGAACGTCTGCATGGTACAAGAAAAGGCACTTTGTGCATCATACCTTGTGGCTCAGCGCATTGCTAAGTGCAACAACAACAAAAAACACCAGAGGAGAGGATCTCATACTACCTGCTGCGATTGATAAATGCACTGAAATCTTCGGAGAGTCAGCCGCAACATACTTAAAACTATACCCATATCCAATGACACTATGAGGAGGAGAATCCAGGACATGTCTGGGGACATAATGTGCCAGACATCAGAGTACATCAGTGCAAATTTCCATTACGCACTGCAGCTTGATGAATTCACAGAAATGGCTAACCATGCAATTCTAATGGTCTATGTCAGACACGTCTGGGATAATAGCTTCGAGAAGCAGTTCCTTTTTAGTGTCGATTTGCCCACCACCACCACTCCAGAGGCTGTCTTTAGCACAATGGATATGTTCCTGGGCTCCGTGGGACTGGCCTGGGATGGGTGTGTCGGTGTGACCACAGATGGGGCAGCTGCCATTACGGGACAGCACTCTGGAGTAGTAAAGCGGATCCTGAAGAGAGCACCGAGTGCGACGTGGATCCCCTGCTTCCTACACAGGGAGGCTTTGGCAGCGAAGGACATCATACCTGAGCTCCACGCCACTCTCCACAATCTGAGTGAAAAGTGGTTGTTTCCAGGCCTTCTGCAGGGATATGGCGAGCGAGCACCAGCAGGTGTTTCCAGGCCTTCTGCAGGGATATGGGGAGCGAGCACCAGCAGGTGTTTCCAGGCCTTCTGCAGGGATATGGGGAGCGAGCACCAGCAGGTGTTTCCAGGCCTTCTGCAGGGATATGGCGAGCGAGCACCAGCAGGTGTTTCCAGGCCTTCTGCAGGGATATGGCGAGGGAGCACCAGCAGGTGTTTCCAGGCCTTCTGCAGGTATATGGGGAGCGAGCACCAGCAGGTGTTTCCAGGCCTTCTGCAGGTGTATGGCGAGCGAGCACCAGCAGGTGTTTCCAGGCCTTCTGCAGGTGTATGGGGAGCGAGCACCAGCAGGTGTTTCCAGGCCTTCTGCAGGTGTATGGGGAGTGAGCACCAGCACGTGTTTCCAGGCCTTCTGCAGGTATATGGCGAGCGAGCACCAGCAGGTGTTTCCAGGCCTTCTGCAGGGATATGGCGAGGAGCACCAGCAGGTGTTTCCAGGCCTTCTGCAGGTGTATGGGGAGCGAGCACCAGCAGGTGTTTCCAGGCCTTCTGCAGGTATATGGGGAGCGAGCACCAGCAGGTGTTTCCGGGCCTTCTGCAGGTGTATGGCGAGCGAGCACCAGCAGGTGTTTCCAGGCCTTCTGCAGGTGTATGGGGAGCGAGCACCAGCAGGTGTTTCCAGGCCTTCTGCAGGTATATGGGGAGTGAGCACCAGCAGGTGTTTCCAGGCCTTCTGCAGGTATATGGCGAGCGAGCACCAGCAGGTGTTTCCAGGCCTTCTGCAGGGATATGGCGAGGGAGCACCAGCACCAGCAGGTGTATGGCGAGCGAGCACCAGCAGGTGTTTCCAGGCCTTCTGCAGGGATATGGCGAGAGCACCTGCAGGTGTTTCCAGGCCTTCTGCAGGTATATGGGGAGTGAGCACCAGCAGGTGTTTCCAGGCCTTCTGCAGGTATATGGCGAGCGAGCACCAGCAGGTGTTTCCAGGCCTTCTGCAGGGATATGGCGAGGGAGCACCAGCAGGTGTTTCCAGGCCTTCTGCAGGTGTATGGCGAGCGAGCACCAGCAGGTGTTTCCAGGCCTTCTGCAGGTGTATGGCGAGCGAGCACCAGCAGGTGTTTCCAGGCCTTCTGCAGGGATATGGCGAGCGAGCACCTGCAGGTGTTTCCAGGCCTTCTGCAGGTATATGGGGAGTGAGCACCAGCAGGTGTTTCCAGGCCTTCTGCAGGTATATGGCGAGCGAGCACCAGCAGGTGTTTCCAGGCCTTCTGCAGGGATATGGCGAGGGAGCACCAGCAGGTGTTTCCAGGCCTTCTGCAGGGTATGGCGAGCGAGCACCAGCAGGTGTTTCCAGGCCTTCTGCAGGGATATGGCGAGCGAGCACCTGCAGGTGTTTCCAGGCCTTCTGCAGGTATATGGGGAGCGAGCACCAGCAGGTGCTTTATCATGCAGAGGTCCACTGGCTTTCCAGGGGTAAACTGCTGGGTCGCTTTTGAGCTTCGAACATTTCGATTGTGAAGAATGGCTCTCGCAAGTTGCCTACCTGGCAGATATTTTTAATCATCTGAATTCACTCAATGTGTCAATGCTAGGGAGGGGTCATAATCAATTTTAACAGAGGGACAAAGTGGATGGCTTCCAGATGAAGCTTACCATTTGGGCAAATCATGATTTTCGAGATTCCGAATCTGATCAACATAAGGCACCGCGACACACTGAAAAATAAATAGTTAAACAGCATCTTGTCAAAAGCTGCAGGGAAGGTTTTGCGACTACTTCCTGGAGGAGAACAGGAGACTAGACGACTGGACCCGGGACCCATTTTGAGTGGAGATGGGAAGCGTCACGTTGCCAAGTAATGAATAGGATCAGCTGGTGGAGCTGTCATTTGATAGCGGACTGAGGATGCACTTCCTGGAAATGACACTGCCATTCTGCTGCAGCGTAATGGGAGAGTATCCTGCTCTCACCTGTCGTGAGTCATTAATAAAGAATTCCTAATGATTGTTGTTTCTTCTATTTTAAACACTGGTATGTGTTACTGAGTGATCATGTATTGCACCCCACTCCTGAACTGTTCACCTAATTAAATGGCTTCTTCTCTTGAATTGATAATACATGTGTTCTCAGTTAATATGGCTGTGTAATGACTTTCTTTAATACCATAATTGAGTCTATTTTGCAAGTGAAACCTGCCCAAGAAGGCAGCTGCAATGCAACATTACAAAATGTTATCATCAACAGTCTATAATATTGGGTTGTGACTTAATTGTGACTTTCAAATTTGGGTCCCCGGACAAAACCAGTTGAGAACCACTGGTGTAGAGAATCATTGTTCCCTCTAAACCACTGTAAAATATATTTTCATTCAATCAAAAATATTGTATTTTCAGCTGTTTGAAGCTGGTTTACAAAAGCAAAAGTAGATTACACAAAAACAAAACTTAAAGAACAGAAAGCATAGAAATGGGGCACATAGAACAGATACCGGGGAACAGTGTGTTATCTGCCCTGTTCAGGGGCAGAACGACAGATTTTCACCTTGTCAGCTCGGGGATTTGATCCAGCAACCTTTCGGTTACTGGCCCAACGCTCTAACCACATTTCTATGTGAATGTGGTCGGGTCACCCAAAAAGTTCCATATTGCAGCTTTAATGGCATATCCCTTTCCTTTTTTTCTTGTTCTCATTCTGTATGCTTTTCTCTCTCCTCTCTTAGTCATGTTTGTATTTTCTTATGTAAACTGCACTGCAATTAAGTTTTCTGTATTGTAAAGTGCACCATTGTGGCACATGTAAAAAAAAAAGTCCTCTCACTGTCAACTGTCAACTGCGTTTATTTTCAGCAAACTTAACGTGTAAATATTTGCATGAACATAAGATTCAACAACTGAGACAACAACTGAGACATAAACTGAACAAGTTCCACAGATGTGATTAACAGAAATGGAATAATGTGTCCCTGGACAAAGGGAAAGTCAAAATCAAAAGTAACCGTCAGTATCTGGTGTGGCCACCGGCTGCATTAAGAACTGCAGTGCATCTCCTCATGGACTGCACCAGATTTGCCAGTTTTTGCTGTGAGATGTTACCCCACTCTTCCACCAAGACACCTGCAAGTTCCCGGACATTCCTGGGGGGAATGGCCCTAGCCCTCACCCTCCGATCCAACAGGTCCCAGACGTGCTCAATGGGATTTGAGATCTGGGCTCTTCGCTGGCATTGGCAGAACACTAACATTCCTGTCTTGCAGGAAATAACTCACAGAACGAGAGCTATGGCTGGTGGCATTGTCATGCTGGAGGGTCATGTCAGGATGAGCCTGCAGGAAGTGTACCACATGAGGGAGGATGATGTCTTCCCTGTAACGCACAGCATTGAGATTGCCTGCAATGACAACCATCTCAGTCCGATGATGCTGTGACACACCGCCCCAGAACATGGCGGGCCCTCCACCTCCAAATTGATCCCACTCCAGAGGACAGGCCTCACTGCAACGCTCATTCCTTTGACAATAAACGCGAATCCGACCATCACCCCCGGTGAGACAAAGCCACCACTCGTCAGTGAAGAGCACTTTTTTACCAGTCTTTTCTGGTCCAGCGACGGTGGGTTTGTGCACATAAGCGACGTTGTTGCCGGTGATGTATGGTGAGGACCTGCCTTACAACAGGCCTACATGCCCTCAGTCCAGCCTCTCTCAGCCTATTGCGGACAGTCAGACCACTGATGGAGGGATTGTGTGTTCCTGGTGTAACTCGGGCAGTTGTTGTTGCCATCCTGTACCTGTCCCGCGGATGTGATGTTCGGCTGTACCGATCCTGTGCAGGTGTTGTTACACGTGGTCTGCCACTGCGAGGACGATCAGCTGTCCGTCCTGTCTCCCTGAAGCGTTGTCTTAGGCATCTCACAGTATGGACATTGCAATTTATTGCCCTGGCCACATCTGCAGTCCTCATTCCTCCTTGCAGCATGCCTAAGGCATGTTCACGCAGATGAGCAGGGACCCTGGGCATCTTTCTTTTGGTGTTTTTCAGAGTCAGTAGAAAGGCCTCTTTTGTGCCCTACGTTTTCATAACTGTGACCTTAATTGCCTTCCGTCTGTAAGCTGTTAGTGTCTTAACGACCGTTCCACAGGTGCACGTTCATTAATTGTTTATGGTTCATTGAACAAGCATGGGAAACAGTGTTTAAACCCTTTACAATGAAGATCTGTGAAGTTTTTTTAATTTTTACGAATTTTCTTTGAAAGACAGGTCCTGAAAAAGGGACGTTTCTTTTTTTGCTGAGTTTGTGTAAATGATACCAATCTATATCTCCAGGAAGGAGTTGATCGCTGAACTGGACCAAGATGAGAAGGACCAGCAGAACACGTCCCGCCTGGTCCAGGAGCACAAGAAGCTGCAGGAGGAGAATAAGTCTCTGTCCACCTACTACCAGAAGTGCAAGAAGCAGCTGGAACTGATTCGCGCCCAACAACCGAAGAGACAGGGCACCTCATGATGATCCACAAGCTGGCCCCTACCTGGCTCATGCTGCAGAGACACAAACAAACTCTCCCCATGTCATATCCCCCGTTCTCCTCCTCTTCCTCTTCTCTTCCTCTCCTCTACTGATCTGGGTCACCTGTAGTCTGGTCTGAAACCCAAACCTCTACTGTCCTGGGTCAGCTGTAGTCTAGACTGAAACCCAAACCCTACCTGCAAAGCATTAGCCACTATCTCTCTCCTCCTCCCTCTGCCCTATGTTAGCTATGATCTCAACCTAGGTGCCCCCGCCCACCAGCACCTGGGCCCTGTAGGTTCCAGTGGATCTTGTTTTACCGTGTACTGTAAAGAGACCTGTGTTTTACTGTATACCTGCATGTTGCGTCATAGACAAACTGCTGATAACATGGAATGGACAATAAGGTGCACTCAAGCAGGCTGTTATGGAAAGTCTCTGTGTCCATATGTATGCACATCTTTACAGTATATTCTTTGATTGCAGACTAAAACAATCAGCATATATCTACCCTCTGTCCATAAAGAGCTGTAGTCATGAGGTTGTGATTGCCCTAGGTACAGTGAACACAGAGGGCAGAGGAGTGGGCTTCTAGCCCTCAATGGTCAGCCATCCTTTGGTTCAGAAAGGATGCTTCTTGAGGTGTGAGTCCTGTACAGTAACCTCCTATTGCCTTGTGTTCCACAGCCTGATGGGAGGGGAGGCCAGTGAGGGGTGTGAAATATGTTTGTCTCTATTGCTCTCAGGGCCCCTCGGACCCTCCCCTGGGCTGCCTGGTCCGTGTGTGTGTCCTCCTCCCACAGTTAGTCCGACCCTGACCTGTCTTCCTTACTGGCTAGTGGCCATGTGTCCTTGAGAATGTGAAAAACAAAGATGGACGTGTGAGTTACGTTCAGAATTTGGCGTTTTTAATGAATTACGAACTGAATTTATTTGACTGTGATCACTAAGTTCTAAGTGTGTTTTTTACCCTCTTAGGCAGAAATAGCCACTCTTGTATCTATATAATGTAGACGTCTCTGTTCTCGCTCCTAGTTTTTATGGCAGCATAACCCCTCAGAAGAAATCCACCACAACCTGACAACCTATCTGAAACTATTTAATGTAAGTTGCATTCATTTTAACGGTGGATGTATTTTAGATATGTCTTGCATATCCATGATGTGTCTGTGGATAAAAAAAAGAATGTCTTGACACAAGCAAAATATGAGACTTTATTTTTTCAACCTGCTTAAGTAAAATAAACTTTGTACGAGGTTGAAAGTGCAACATGTTTATCAAGACTTCAGTATTTTGTGTTTCTTTGTCTATTATTCTATAATTTTACTTTGTTTAAGTAAGACACCGGTTTTGTGTTAGGGATTATAATCTTATCTGGTATGGGAATATACTGAGGTACAGTGCATTCGGAAAATATTCAGACCCCTTGACTTTTTCCACATTTTGTTACGTTACAGCCTTGTTCTAAAATTGATTCAATAAAAACATTTCCTTCATCAATCTACACACAATGTCCCATAATGACAAAGCAAAAACAGGTGTTTAGACATTTTTGTTATTACAAATCAAAAGCTGAAATATCACATTTACATAAATATTCAGACCCTTTACTCAGTACTTTGTTGAAGCACCTTTGGCAGAGATTTCAGCCTCGAGTCTTCTTGGGTATGAAGCTACAAGCTTAGCACACCTGTATTTGGGGAATTTCTCCCATTCTTGGGAGCATTGCTGTACAGCTATTTTCAGGTCTCTCCAGAGATGTTTGATCGGGTTCATGTCCGGGCTCTGGCTGGGCCACTCAAGGACATTCACAGACTTGTGCCGAAGCCACTCCTGCAATGTCTTAGCTGTGTGCTTAGGGTCGTAGTCCTGTTGGAAGTTGAACCTTTCCCCAGTCTGAGGTCCTGAGTGCTCTTGGGCAGGTTTTCATCAAGGATCTCTCTGTACTTTACTCTGTTCATCTTTCCCTCGATCCTGACTAGTCTCCCCACAGCATGATGTTGCCACCACCATGTTTCACCATAGGGATGGTGCCAGGTTTCCTCCAGACGTGACGCTTGGCATTCTGGCCAAAGAGTTCAATCTTGGTTTCATCAGACCAGATAATCTTGTTTCTCATGGTCTGATCATATTTAGGTGACTTTTGGCAAACCCCAAGCAGGCTGTCATGTGCTTTTTTTACTGAGGAGTGGCTTCCGTCTTGCCACTCTACCATAAAGGCCTGATTGGTGGAGTGCTGCAGAGATGGTTGTCCTTCTGGAAGGTTCTCCCATCTCCACAGAGGAACCCTAGAGCTCCTTCAGAGTGACCATCGGGTTCTTGGTTACCTCCCTGACCAAGGCCCTTCTCCCCCGATTGCTCAGTTTTGCCAGGCGGCCAGCTCTAGGAAGATTCTTGGTGGTTCCAGACTTCTTCCATTTAAGAATGATGGAGGCCACTGTGTTCTTGGGGACCTTCAATGCTGCAGACATTGTTTTGGTATCCTTCCTCACAGGTGGACTCCAAGTTGTAGAAACATTTCAAGGATGATCAATGGAAACAGGATGCACCTGAGCTTGAGTTCGAGTCTCATAGCAAAGGGTCTGAATACCTTTTTTATTTTTTATGTTATTATGGGGTATTGTGTGTAGATGGAATCAAATTTTAGAATAAGGTGGTAACGTAACAAAATGTGGGGAAAATAAAAGGGTCTGAATACTTCCCGAAAACACTATACAAGGAGAGACCTATCCCTCTCCTAAATGTTGGTTTTTAGTTCACATGTTGCCTTAGAATTTTATTGCTAGCTGTTAAAGTACTTGACTTGTTTTTCTTTGCTATGTTGAGGTGGGAGAAGTTGTTCACTTGCACCTCATTTTAATGGACAGTCAGTGAAAATTATGTGACTTTGTGTTTTTCGGGAGGATTGTTTATTATGCTAATGAATCCCAGGAGGCTGATTGTCTGGTCAATGGTGATGTCAATATGCTGCAAAGGAAATCTTAATGAAATCTGTCACTGCTTTCCCCAATGAATATAATAAATCCCAGTAGCTTTAAGTATTCATGAAACAAAGTTAAGATAAATTATCTTACTTTAAAAAGTTGTCTTGCTGTTTATTTTGAGCAGACCTGTCTTAGCTACAGTCCTTCAAATGTTTTGCACAATCATCTGGTTTTACTGATCACATGTAACAAACAGTGATTCTGGTACTTTGAAATACACATTCTGATGTACGAGACATGATAGATGAAATTGTGGGTTCATTTGCTGCAGTGAGTATATACCTAGTTTTTCAGTTTAAAGTTATGTTCACTATATCTTTTTTTTGACCATTTCCTGTATATAAATGTTTCTTAAGCTATTGGGAACAGGTATTTGCCTAGGAGGGAGGCATCATGAAATAAACTAAACGGGGACAAATTGTATTATTTGAACATGTTTTATATATTTGTATATGAGAGAGTGTGTGTGTTCACATCTACACAGACACCCAAATAATTCATAAAACATGTGATCCACATTGCTCATGGTTACTAAAAATGCCAGGACATAATCCCTAGTTGTTATGATTAGAAAGTGAGCTAAATGAATCTGTGCATGTGTTTATTTTCATGTTAGGTCTCAAAGCTACCAGTAACACCCTCAAAACAAACTGTTGTGTGGGCTGGTGTAAGGCGTTTACACCTGGACTGCCAACACAAAACAGTCTGGTAAAGGATGGACGACTGATGACCCGCATCACATCAGTCAAGGACATTACTGTCTAGAACTTCAACCATTACTGTCTTATCTTATATTTTACCGGTATGTTGGCCCCCAGAACAGCCTCAATTCATCGGGACATAGACTGGTGTCGAAAGCATTCCACAGGGATGCTGACCCATGTTGACTCCAATGCTTCCCACAGTTGTCAATTTGGCTGGATGTCCTTTGGGTGGTGGACTGTTCTTGATACACACGGGAAACTGTTGAGCATGAACAATCCAGCATCATTGCAGTTCTTGACACACTCAAACCGGTGCTACCATACCCCATTCAAAGGCGCTTTAAATCTTAGAAATCCTTCTTTAACCTGTCTCCTCCCCTTCATCTACACTGATTGGATTGGATTTAACAAGTGGATTTAACAAGTGACATCAATAAGGGATCATAGCTTTCACCTGGTCAGTTTGTCATGAAAAGAGCAGGTGTTCCAAGTGTGGAGATATCTGGGTGTCATGTTGTATTTGACCAGGAGGTGGCGTACAAGATCTAGACATGGTCTAATCACAGCGTTTCGTACTGTTGTCTTTTTGGTATAGTTGTTCACTGTCCAGGAGCTGAGGCTGTTTTTCACAGACAAAGAAACCGAGTATTGCCACTGCGGTATGACAATTGAGGGGATCGAACCTGCCCCTTTACGTTGTGTGTAATGATATAATACCCAGGGTAACCTAATGTACTTGTATGAATGATCATCTTTTTATATTGGGCAAAAGTTATACAAGCCTCTAACAAAAGCTGGTCAGATTTGCCTTTGATATGGAAGTCCGCAAAAACAATGATCTGAGTTCTCTTTTCTTGCACGAAACTGACATAAGACAGGGTTTATATTTCATGTTAAAATGATCCCTTATCTGCTTACAAAGGCTTTGTTTTAACCATCACAAAAAAAGTTTGTGTGTTTGAAGTTTACTGCTAAAGAGAAGACAATGAATCATTTAATTGAGGAGAAATGATGTCATCTTCCTTCTGCAGCCAGGTATTGTGTTGTGCTCTGGCTGGCCTACATGTCCTTGTTGAGCGCTGATGGAAATAAGGAACTGAGCATATTGTTAGCTGGCCTATCCTGCGCTGCTTTGTTCTCACAGGGACATTAATTTCTCTTCCTGTCTCTGCAGACTAGGTCGAAAAAATACAGGTAAGACAACGTCGTCACAAATCGGACCAGCGCCGTTGCTAACAAGCTTAGCTGGTCCCTGGTCCCATTGTTGCAAAGAGTTGTCGGATATTAGAATGGTGTTTTACATGATCTTATCACAGCACTGGTAAACCATGGTTGACCAACTCTGACCAAGAAGGCTCACCTTTATCCCATCATAAGACGGTTCATGTCCATTCTATTGTTCTAACTCTGGGTGAAGGTCTGTGTGGCCAAGGAAACAAGAATCCCATCTGTACATTCCAAATGCACATTCTATTCTCTTCCTAGCGCACTACTTAATATTGCACTTCACTCTAGGGTGTCATTTGGGATGCTCACCAAGTCTTAATATGCAGTTTAATCTCTATTTCCTACATGCATCATGTGTCTTTGTGTTAACAACTGTGAAGGTGTGTTTGGGTACTTATTGATTCTGGTTGCATGTGTGAATCCAATATTTTACATTCTTGATAGGGGATTACTTACATTGGTAAGAACTATTGTGCATGTGTTGTAGGAAGATATGGCATACTGCATTACATGGTTAGAGCCTAAAAGAATGATCATCTTCTCTCTGATAAGGGACGTTTCACTTGAAATGTGCTTTAGATTTTATATATATCTCGTGGTGCCATAGAAACTGTGTGACATAAGTAGAAACGGTCGGCGAGATGTTGCAGTTTTTAATAATGGAAAGAATGTGGGTCATAATATTTTACCGGTATGTTGGTCTATAAATTGCTCTGTGCAAGATACCTGTTCCGTTAATCTGTATGAATCCCTGGTTGGCCTTCAAAGAGGCTCTGGATGATTTGTTTAAGTTCTCGTCTGCAGAGTCAAATCACACACAAACTGACTGCTGTTCTCTGTGTTGTCAGTTTACTTTCTGTACTTCTTACCAGGCTTATTATTGCATGTAAGGCTCTATCGTATATTTGTACAGTAGTAAGTCATTAGCTTTGACCGACATTGTCCTATTTAATTACAGATTGTTTATTTTTACAGTAATTTTCTAAAGTGATTTACTGGATCAGAAACAATTAGCAACGGAAAATTGATTACCGATTGTAAAGAAAAATATCAAAAATATTTGGTAGTAAACGAGTGCAAGTACTGCCTGACTCCCTAGACGTTCAAAATGATCCTCATTAGCATCCGTCTAAAGATAGCCTGGCTGAAATTCTCAACAGAAAACAATTGATGTAATGGCAATTAAGCTAAGCCGTCCTATTGTATAATTTTGCCCTGGAATTGACAGTTGTAATGTCCTGAGAGGATACATGATGTCATTTCTAGTCCTGTTGAGGGTGACAGTGACAACCTTCTACCAAGACAGAGGAGGAGCAATATGAACAAGAGGTCTCCAATGTGTATGTATGACAGACAAGATGTGTTGTGGTAAAACAACTAATACCAGGGAAATGTCTGTTGACATGTTATATTGTCACGACTTCCGCCGAAGTTGGTGCCTCTCCTTGTTCGGGCAGCACTCGGCGGTCGTCGTCACGGGCTTTCTAGCTGCCACGATCCATGTTTATGTTTTCTATTTGTTATGTCTTGAGTGTACACACCTGCTTCCCATTAAGTTATTATTATTTCCCTATTTAACCCTCTGGTTCTCATTATGTTTTGTGCGTGATTGTTCCTGGTTTGTGTTAGTCTTTTGTGTTGGGGTTGTTATCCCTGCGTGGATTATTTTGGCAGATTTATTTTTCCGAGTAAAGTACGTTATTTTACTCAGTTCTGTGTCCTGCGCTTGACTCCGTCCTCACCTCTGCACAACTGACATATGAAATATATTTTCTATTGATATGTTCCCATATCACAGATGCTGACCCCATTGAGATGACTCACTGTCTCCTGCGCTGTACTCTGTACTGTATATTAGATGTAATGTAATGGGACGTATTTATCTTTAATCATGAGAGCTGCATACCACATCTTCTCCCCAGATGGCCCTGGGTCTGGGCAGTGGAGAGGACTGGCTGTAGAATACAGCTAGATAACAATCAACCATTCCCTTGTACCTTTCAGTCTGCACATTTCCCTCCACAAAGCCAACAGCAATAAAATGGCAATCAGATTCAAAATATGTACAGTATATGTGTACATTGTACAAGCTTGTTTCTATGTGACAGAGAAGGGGGTGTTGAAGCACCGGCTGTGTGGTGAATGGGACAGTGAAACAGGCTGTTATTTCAGGCACGTGACTGACAGTGTGTGTGGGTGAAAGGTAATTGCTGAAGTATGCCTGTGGTGATGACGGGGGACTTTAGAGGAGCGGATGTGTAGCAGACCAAGTTAGGCACGCAGAGAGAGAGAGAGAGAGAGACACACAGGGAGAGAGAGGGGTGCAGAGAAAGAAAGAGAGAGAGAAGGGAGCTCAAAATGTGATGACTCATATCTCGCACCCCATTCACTCTGTTTACTCTACCTGTCCATCAACAGATCAGGAGACTGTCTCTCACACTCCGGTGGCCCATCTCAAAGGATTTCGCCTGTTTAGCCACACGACAAGCAGCTTAGCGCACAGAGGTCCACTTCTGATGTAAACAGCCCATGCAACCAAGCTGAGTCTAGACTCAACAGAGAGATCAGCTCTTTACTGCAATATCCAGTCACACAGTGAGTTCTTCAAAAGCAACTGGCTATAAACTCATCATCAACACAAGAATTCTGGCACTGTTATGGCTATTCCTTTTCCAGCTTATCCTGGTCAGATACTTTTTCCTGGGCGGAACTGGCAGCCACTCAGAAATTCTTGTCTCTGCTCCTCCTCCTCTCACTGTCCAGAACTCACACATCAGTGGCTCAAACTGGCAGTAAACAAAGCTCTGTTATTGTTTGACTGTTTGGGTTTTTCTACACCATGTGGGTGATTGAGGGTTATGCTTATGTGTCAAGGCTTTGGTTTGGCATGGTTTTGAACCCTGCAACCCCAGCCTCACCGCCCACGCACATACACACACTTGTCCACACTTGACGAACATAAAATAACCTGTCAGCTGTGAATATTCTGGCTTTTATCTTTCAATCTCAAAGGTAAAGGGGAAAAATGCTAAGTAGTTAAGCTGCCAGACAAGAATTGTAGGAGGCATGAGGCAGGGATTGACCTGAAGTCACCACAAGTCTTCTAGTCAAACAGTAGTGTTCTGGAAAAATATACCCAAGAAGTGTAGAAGTAATAGTTTTGGGAGGTGTGTGCTTTTTTTGTCTTTTTGTTATTGTGTGTGTGTGTTTTGGTGTGTGTTTGTCTGTTTGCTATTGTGTGTGTGTGTGTGTGTGTGTGTGTTACCTGTCCTGAAGTTAACCTGAGCCAGGGAAGTTGTTCTGTGGCAGGCTTTGTTATGAATGGCGGTTAGAACGGTCCCTGGGGTGCTGTCAGAGCCACAGTAATTGACGTAATCAAGGTATTTGGCTTTGTGTCTCATGCTGGCTGCTGGCTGACAACAAGGCTGCATTTACGTCTTTGTGCCTCTGCCTGGGCTTGCCGAACTCCTTAGCTAGCAAATTCATGGATGTTTTCCGGCTCTGGGTCCTATCGCTCAGACCGCAAAACCAAATGAATCTCTTTCAAATGAGTCATCCCTCCATGCTGTGACTCTTTGACCGACTTGTCTCTCTCTCAGTTTGTGCAGGGCTTTTGTTTTTACTCCCAACACTATTGCTATGTGTCACTCATTTCGGCAAATGCAAGATTATACATGTGCCGTCTATACTTGCAGTGCAATGTGTTGGTGTATATACCTTAAATATACAGTGTATAAATGAAGTATACACTAAGTATAAGACGTTTTAATTAATAAACATCAAAGCCATTAGATCTGTGTATGTTCTACTCTTTCCAAGAAGTGAATTGTCAAGCAGGCATTTCTAGGTGGAACTCCCTCAGTGTAGATAGAAAATTCCTGTGTGGTCTGTCTGGATTGCTATGAGGTAGCTCTGTTAATCTAAATCAAAGTTTATTGGTCGCGTACACAGATTAGCAGATGTTATAGCAGGTGCAGCGAAATGCTTATGCTACTAGCTCCTAACAATGCAGTATAATGTCAAACAAGTACACAAATAATAACCCCCCCGATAAAAATGCACAAGAAATGAAGAAATGTTGGAACGAATCCAATGAACAACCCAAATAGCACTGTAACAGTAATCCAAATGCAATCTATATGTACAGTTTATACACTGGATGCATTTACACTAGATATACTTAAAATGGTATGTACAGCAGTAGATATATTAGCGGTGCTCAAAAAAATAAAGGGAACACTTAAACAACACAATGTAACTCCAAGTCAATCACACTTCTGTGAAATCAAACTGTCCACTTAGGAAGCAACACTGATTGACAATAAATTTCACATGCTGTTGTGCAAATGGAATAAACAACAGGTGGAAATTATAGGCATTTAGCAAGACACCCCCAATAAAGGAGTGGTTCTGCAGGTGGTGACCACAGACCACTTCTCAGTTCCTATGCTTCCTGGCTGATGTTTTGGTCACTTTTGAATGCTGGCGGTGCTTTCACTCTAGAGGTAGCATGAGACGGATTCTACAACCCACACAAGTTGCTCAGGTAGTGCAGCTCATCCAGCATGGCACATCAATGCGAGCTGTGGCAAGAAGGTTTGCTGTGTCTGTCAGCGTAGTGTCCAGAGCATGGGGGCGCTACCAGGAGACAGGCCAGTACATCAGGAGACGTGGAGGAGGCCGTAGGAGGGCAACAACCCAGCAGCAGGACCGCTACCTCCGCCTTTGTGCAAAGAGGAGCAGGAGGAGCACTGCCAGAGCCCTGCAAATGACCTCCAGCAGGCCACAAATGTGCATGCGTCTGCTCAACGGTCAGAAACATACTCCATGAGGGTGGTATGAGGGCCCGACGTCCACAGATGGGGGTTGTGCTTACAGCCCAACACCGTGCAGGACGTTTGGCATTTGCCAGAGAACACCAAGATTGGCAAATTCGCCACTGGCGCCCTGTGCTCTTCACAGATGAAAGCAGGTTCACACTGAGCACATGTGA
Source organism: Oncorhynchus nerka (assembly GCF_034236695.1). Taxonomy (NCBI): domain Eukaryota; kingdom Metazoa; phylum Chordata; class Actinopteri; order Salmoniformes; family Salmonidae; genus Oncorhynchus; species Oncorhynchus nerka. The sequence continues at coordinate 21,424,341 of NC_088419.1, read as the reverse complement.
CAGACGTGACAGCCTGGAGACGCCGTGGAGAATGTTCTGCTGCCTACAACATCCTCCAGCATGACTGGTTTGGCGGTGGGTCAGTCATGGTGTGGGGTGTCATTTCTTTGGGGGGCCGCACAGTCCTCCATGTGCTCGCCAGAGGTAGCCTGAATGCCATTAGGTACCGAGATGAGATCCTCAGACCCCTTGTGAGACCATATGCTGGTGCGGTTGGCCCTGGGTTCCTCCTAATGCAAGACAATGCTAGACCTCATGTGGTTGTAGTGTGTCAGCAGTTTCTGCAAGAGGAAGGCATTGATGCTATGGACTGGCCCGCCCGTTCCCCAGACCTGAATCCAATTGAGCACATCTGGGACATCATGTCTCGCTCCATCCACCACAGACTGTCCAGGAGTTGGCGGATGCTTTAGTCCAGGTCTGGGAGGAGATCCCTCAGGAGACCATCCGCCACCTCATCAGGAGCATGACCAGGCGTTGTAGGGAGGTCATACAGGCACGTGGAGGCCACACACACTACTGAGCCTCATTTTGACTTGTTTTAAGGACATTACATCAAAGTTGGATCAGCCTGTAGTGTGGTTTTCCACTTTAATTTTGAGTGTGATTCCAAATCCAGACCTCCATGTGTTGATACATTTGATTTCCATTGATACTTTTTGTGTGATTTTGTTGTCAGCACATTCAACTATGTAAAGAAAAAAGTATTTAATAAGAATATTTCATTCATTCAGATCTAGGATGTGTTATTTTAGTGTTCCCTTTATTTTTTTAAGCAGTGTATATATGTATGTGAATGGTGTGTGTGGACAGTATGTGAATTGAAAAGCTGTCTATCTCAGTAGTTATATAGGATGAGTCATGGCTAGAATACAGTATATACATATAAAGAAGCTAAAATATTTTGTAAACATGATTTGAAGTCCCAGAAGAGTATTTTTCCAGACATAGCAGCATAGTATCTGGATGTACTTAACTAGCTGTAGTTTGTGGAGATTGTTTCCTTATAATGGAATGCCCTCTCTCTACTTATTGTTTATGCAACTCAACACAAAAGAATGTTCCTCCCTATTGAGCAATCTGTGCAACTGCCTGGTCCACACAGCTTCCCCTCCGCTCTGTTGGTGAGTGGAGTCAGACCTTCCTTTCTGTAGTGCCCCAATGCACTGTGCTGTACCTCCAATGTCTTGACTGAATGTCAGACACTGAACATGTTGTTTGTATTAGCGCTAATTAGACTTCCTGACATAAAACCAGTGTTGGTCTGCAGTGTAGGCGGAATTCAAAGGCATCGCCATCCCCATGTAGACTCCTTACCCCCCCATCTCACCCCCTTCTCTTCTTCCAAACCCACCCACCTCCTTCCGCCACCCAACCTCAGTAAGCCCTCTAGGAAAAGGCCCTAGGGAGAGGTCGTTGACTGCTGTGTGTGTGTGTGCATTCTCCTCGTGCACTTTAAGCATTCTCAGCATATGCAAAATGTTGACTTCAGGAGCACTGTCTGCTGAGACAAAAGAATGAACCATATCTGTCTCTCAGTACTAAGATATGGGACACCCTCCCTCCGGAGGCCCCCAGGCGAGCTTTGGTGCTGAACCATTTGAATGGGTATTAAAAGCTTCAGATGTTCTGAAGGTTTTTGAGGATGAATATGAATATGAATTTCTTCACTAACCTGTTGGATTAGTTTGGGATTGTCAAGCGGTGTTTCTCTGGCCTCCCAAAAATCCCGGACCTCCTTGCTTTTCTCCTCACTAAATGTCTCACTACACACTTTCACTCTTCTTTTCTCTAACAAGGTTTAGTTCATTGTTGCCCTTTGACATTAAAAGGGTAGTTCTATGTTATCCATTGCTCATCTCAAATTTAAGTTTGAACTTTTGTGTTGGTTACACATTCACTCTAAAATGTAAACAATGCATGTTGCTTTATCCGCAAGGCAGCTAAGAGGAGGATGACCAACCATGACCTGGTGCAGATGTCTGACTGCGGAACTCAAAAACACCCACTTGTCATGTCCGGAAGCAGAAAAGACTACCAGCGTCCAGGAACGAAGAGGATTGATTATAAGTAACCATGTTGCTTCATATCTAAAAGGCACATTAACAGTAAAGGGGTCATACAGAGAACATCTGCAAACACGTATCTCCCAGATGGCGCAGCGGTCTAAGGCACTGCATCTCAACGCTAGAGGCGTCACTACAGACCCTGGTTCGATTCCAGGGTGTATCACAACCGGCTGTGATTGGGAGCACAATTGGCTCTGCGTCGTTAGGGTTTCTCCAGGGTAGGCCATCATTCTAAATAAGAATTGGTTCTTAACAGACTTGCCTAGTTAAATAAAGGTGAAATAAAATAAATAATGTATGAATCTGTCAATTGCTCAAGAAAAAGCCATCCCCTGAGTCTACCATAGTGTACATGAAGTGTGGTACTTAGTCTAAACTAGTCTAAATAATTGCTCTCTATATACAGTAGGCTAACATGCCATTGCAAGTCTGGCAAGAGGCTGCTATGATCCTGTCTACTTGTAATCAATAGTCTATCCGTGGGACTGTGCTGATTGCTGAACTATCCAATAACTAACTATTTGCAATTTGGTCGTTTCCAGATAAAAAAAACATTTTATTTTATCAGGGAGATATCACAGGCAGGGAATGTATTTTATTGTTTGTGATTCTGTGCAGCTGGAAGTATTGAGAAATAACCCACAGGCCCAGAACATCTATGAAAATCATCATGCATGTGTTGTTCGCAGGAATGACCGTCTTGGGTAGGCCTACCACACAGTGTTGAATGCTCATATAGGCGTCTAGATGCATAATAGAGGTCAGTAGAGTTGTGGAATAGAAATATGGACCTGTATACACCAAGTTATCCCAAACACGGTCCTGCCCCCCCTTCCGGCCTCAGGACCAAGTTTGGGAAACCCTGGTATACACTATAGGCCCACATTTCAGGTTCCAAGTCCCAGTGTAATACATCTCAAATAACACTTTTCCATTTTCATGTGTTTTCAGTTTAAAAGTCTTGTGTCACTCATAATAATATCTTGTTCCCGTATTTCTCTGCTGTTGCATAAACAAATGCCTGTTGGTGACAGTGTTGTCATGTCCCTACCACCAGTAAGACACCCTTCAGCTGCAGCACTCGGAATGCCACTCTGTAAAATGTTGAGTGAGTGAACTGAATATATTGGGATGAAAAAGGAAAGCCGTCTGTGGTGGCATGATTATTTACAGTATTAGTATGTAGTAGTTTATTATTATTAGTTTATTAGGATCCCCATTAGCTACTGCAATAAAATGCAAATTAATTACTTAAAAATCATACAATGTGATTTTCTGGATTTTTGTTTTAGATTCCGTCTCTCAAAGTTGAAGTGTACCTATGATAAAAATTACAGACCTCTACATGTTTTGTAAGTAGGAAAACCTGCAAAATCGGCAGTGTATCAAGTACTTGTTCTCCCCACTATGTATGTATGTATGTATGTATATGTACAGTTGAAGTCGGAAGTTTACATACACTTAGGTTGTAGTCATTAAAAATCTTTTTTCAACCACTCCACAAATATTTTGTTAACAAACTATAGTTTTGGCAAGTCGGTTAGAACATCTACTTTGTGCATGACACAAGTAATTTTTCCAACAATTTTTTAGACATCATTTCACTTATAAATTCACTGTATCACAATTCCAGTGGGTCAGAAGTTTACATACACTAAGTTGACTGTGCCTTTAAACAGCTTGGAAAATTCCAGAAAATTATGTCATGGCTTTAGAAGCTTCTGATATGCAAATTGACATAATTTGAGCCAATTGGAGGTGTACCTGTGGATGTATTTCAAGGTCTACCTTCAAACTCAGTGTTTCTTTGCTTGACGTCATGGGAAAATCAAAAGAAATCAGCCAAGAAATCAGAAAAATAATTGTAGACCTCCACAAGTCTGGTTCATCCTTGGGAGAAATGTCCAAACGCCTGAAGGTACCACGTTCATCTGTACAAACAATAGTATGCAAGTATAAATCTTCTTAAGTCTAGCGGAACCCCTTGACAACATCCACTGAGAGCGAAATTCTATTTTTTTGTTTGTTGAAATATTTAACTTTCATACATTCACAAGTGCAATACACCAAATTAAAGCTTAACTTCTTTTTGATCTACACATCGTGTCCGATTTCAAAAAGGCTTTTACAGCGAAAGCACACCATATGATTATGTTAGGTAAGAGCCTAGTCACAAAAAAACATACAGCCATTTTCCAACCAAAGAGAAGAGTCACAAAAAGCAGAAATAGAGATAAAATGAATCACTAACCTTTGATGATCTTCATCAGATGGCACTCATAGGACTTCATGTTACACAATACATGTATGTTTTGTTCGATAAAGTTCATATTTATATCCAAAAATCTGTTTACATTGGCGCGTTATGTTCAGTAATGTTGTGCCTCGAAAACATCCGGCGAATTTGCAGAGAGCCACATCAATTTACAGAAATACTCATCATAAACTTTGATAAAAGATACAAGTGTTAAGCACAGAATTAAAGTGTTATGCAAGTGTTATGCACAGAATTAAAGATATACTTCTCCTTAATACAACCGCAGTGTCAGATTTTAAAAAAGCTTTACGGAAAAAGCACACCATGCAATATCTGAGTACAGCACTCATACACAAAAACAAGCCATACAGATACACGCCATGTTGTGGAGTCAGAAATAGCGTTATAAATACTCACTTACCTTTGATGATCTTCATCAGAATTCACTCCCAGGAATCCCAGTTTCACGATAAATGTTTATTATGTCCTCCTTTTTGTTAGCGTGTTTAGTTCACAAATCCAAACTCACGAGGCGCGGGCAAGTCCAGGAGAAAGTTCAGACGAAAAGTCAAAAAAGTTATATTACAGTTCATAGGAAAAATTCATACGGTGTATAAAATCAATCTTTAGGATGTTTTTAACATAAATCTTCAGTAATGTTTCAACCGGACAATTCCTTTGTCTTTAGAAATGCAATGCTCTCACGGCCACGCGCGTGACCAGCTCATGGCCTTCTGTCAGACACCTGATGGAAACAGCTCTTATTCTCTCCCCCTTCACAGTAGAAGGTTCTAAAGACTAGTGGAAGCCTTAGGAAGTGCAATATGACCCCATTTACACTGTATATTAGAAAGGCAATGAGTTGAAAAACTACAAACCTTAGGTTTCCCACTTCCTGGTTGGATTTTTCTCAGGTTTTCGCCTGCCATATGAGTTCTGTTATACTTACAGACATCAATCAAACAGTTTTAGAACCTTCAGAGTGTTTTCTATCCATATCTACTAATGATATGTATATATTAGCTTCTGGGCCTGAGTAGCAGGAAGTTTACTCTGGGCACGCTTTTCATCCGAACGTGAAAATGCTGCCCCCTACATACAAACAGGATAAACACCATGGGACCACGCAGCCGTCATACTGCTCAGGAAGGAGACACGTTCTGTCTCCTAGAGATGAACGTACTTTGGTGCAAAAAGTGCAAATCAATCCCAGAACAACAGCAAAGGACATTGTGAAGATGCTGGAGGACACAGGTACAAAAGTCCTATATTGACATAACCTGGAAGGCCGCTCAGCAAGGAAGAAGCCACTGCTCCAAACCACCATAAAAAAAGCCAGACTACGGTTTGTAACTGCACATGGGGACAAAGATCGTACTTTTTGGAGAAATGTCCCCTGGTCTGATGAAACAAAAATAGAACTGTTTGGCCATAATGACCATCGTTATGTTTGGAGGAAAAAGGGGGACGCTTGCAAGCCTAAGAACACCATCCCAACTGTGAAGCACGGGGTGGCAGCATCATGTTGTAGGGGTGCTTTGCTGCAGGAGGGACTGGTGCACTTCACAAAATAGACGGCATCGTGAGGGAGGAAAACTATGTGTATATATTGAAGCATCATCATTTAACATTTACATTTAAGTCATTTAGCAGACGCTCTTATCCAGAGCGACTTACAAATTGGTGCATTCACCTTATGACATCCAGTGGAACAGTAGTGCATCTAAATCTTTTAAGGGGGTGAGAGGGATTACTTTATCCTATCCTAGGTATTCCTTAAAGAGGTGGGGTTTCAGGTGTCTCCGGAAGGTGGTGATTGACTCCGCTGTCCTGGCGTCGTGAGGGAGTTTGTTCCACCATTGGGGGGCCAGAGCAGCGAACAGTTTTGACTGGGCTGAGCGGGAACTGTACTTCCTCAGTGGTAGGGAGGCGAGCAGGCCAGAGGTGGATGAACGCAGTGCCCTTGTTTGGGTGTAGGGCCTGATCAGAGCCTGGAGGTACTGAGGTGCCGTTCCCCTCACAGCTCCGTAGGCAAGCACCATGGTCTTGTAGCGGATGCGAGCTTCAACTGGAAGCCAGTGGAGAGAGCGGAGGAGCGGGGTGACGTGAGAGAACTTGGGAAGGTTGAACACCAGACGGGCTGCGGCGTTCTGGATGAGTTGTAGGGGTTTAATGGCACAGGCAGGAGCCCAGCCAACAGCGAGTTGCAGTAATCCAGACGGGAGATGACAAGTGCCTGGATTAGGACCTGCGCCGCTTCCTGTGTGAGGCAGGGTCGTACTCTGCGGATGTTGTAGAGCATGAACCTACAGGAACGGGCCACCGCCTTGATGTTAGTTGAGAACGACAGGGTGTTGTCCAGGATCACGCCAAGGTTCTTAGCGCTCTGGGAGGAGGACACAATGGAGTTGTCAACCGTGATGGTGAGATCATGGAACGGGCAGTCCTTCCCCGGGAGGAAGAGCAGCTCCGTCTTGCCGAGGTTCAGCTTGAGGTGGTGATCCGTCATCCACACTGATATGTCTGCCAGACATGCAGAGATGCGATTCGCCACCTGGTCATCAGAAGAGGGAAAGGAGAAGATTAATTGTGTGTCGTCTGCATAGCAATGATAGGAGAGACCATGTGAGGTTATGACAGAGCCAAGTGACTTGGTGTATTGCGAGAATAGGAGAGGGCCTCAGAACAGAGCCCTGGGGGACACCAGTGGTGAGAGCACGTGGTGTGGAGACGGATTCTCGCCACGCCACCTGGTAGGAGCGACCTGTCAGGTAGGACGCAATCCAAGCGTGGGCCGCGCCGGAGATGCCCAACTCGGAGAGGGTGGAGAGGAGGATCTGATGGTTCACAGTATCGAAGGCAGCCGATAGGTCTAGAAGGATGAGAGCAGAGGAGAGAGAGTTAGCTTTAGCAGTGCGGAGCGCCTCCGTGATACAGAGAAGAGCAGTCTCAGTTGAATGACTAGTCTTGAAACCTGACTGATTTGGATCAAGAAGGTCATTCTGAGAGAGATAGCGGGAGAGCTGGCCAAGGACGGCACGTTCAAGCGTTTTGGAGAGAAAAGAAAGAAGGGATACTGGTCTGTAGTTGTTGACATCGGAGGGATCGAGTGTAGGTTTTTTCAGAAGGGGTGCAACTCTTGCTCTCTTGAAGACGGAAGGGACGTAGCCAGCGGTCAGGGATGAGTTGATGAGCGAGGTGAGGTAAGGGAGAAGGTCTCCGGAAATGGTCTGGAGAAGAGAGGAGGGGATAGGGTCAAGCGGGCAGGTTGTTGGGCGGCCGGCCGTCACAAGACGCGAGATTTCATCTGGAGAGAGAGGGGAGAAAGAGGTCAGAGCACAGGGTAGGGCAGTGTGAGCAGAACCAGCGGTGTCGTTTGACTTAGCAAACGAGGATCGGATGTCGTCGACCTTCTTTTCAAAATGGTTGACGAAGTCATCTGCAGAGAGGGAGGAGGGGGAGGGGGAGGAGGATTCAGGAGGGAGGAGAAGGTTGCAAAGAGCTTCCTAGGGTTAGAGGCAGATGCTTGGAATTTAGAGTGGTAGAAAGTGGCTTTAGCAGCAGAGAGAGAAGAGGAAAATGTAGAGAGGAGGGAGTGAAAGGATGTCAGGTCCGCAGGGAGGCGAGTTTTCCTCCATTTCCGCTCGGCTGCCCGGAGCCCTGTTCTGTGAGCTCGCAATGAGTCGTCGAGCCACGGAGCGGGAGGGGAGGACCGAGCCGGCCTGGAGGATAGGGGACATAGAGAGTCAAAGGATGCAGAAAGGGAGGAGAGGAGGGTTGAGGAGGCAGAATCAGGAGATAGGTTGGAGAAGGTTTGAGCAGAGGGAAGAGATGATAGGATGATAGAGGAGAGAGTAGCGGGGGAGAGAGAGCGAAGGTTGGGACGGCGCGATACCATCCGAGTAGGGGCAGTGTGGGAAGTGTTGGATGAGAGCGAGAGGGAAAAGGATACAAGGTAGTGGTCGGAGACTTGGAGGGGAGTTGCAATGAGGTTAGTGGAAGAACAGCATCTAGTAAAGATGAGGTCGAGCGTATTTCCTGCCTTGTGAGTAGGGGGGAAGGTGAGAGGGTGAGGTCAAAAGAGGAGAGGAGTGGAAAGAAGGAGGCAGAGAGGAATGAGTCAAAGGTAGACGTGGGGAGGTTAAAGTCGCCCAGAACTGTGAGAGGTGAGCCGTCCTCAGGAAAGGAGCTTATCAAGGCATCAAGCTCATTGATGAACTCTCCGAGGGAACCTGGAGGGCGATAAATGATAAGGATGTTAAGCTTGAAAGGGCTGGTAACTGTGACAGCATGGAATTCAAAGGTGGCGATAGACAGATGGGTAAGGGGAGAAAGAGAGAATGACCACTTGGGAGAGATGAGGATCCCGGTGCCACCACCCCGCTGACCAGAAGCTCTCGGGGTGTGCGAGAACACGTGGGCAGACGAAGAGAGAGCAGTAGGAGTAGCAGTGTTGTCTGTGGTGATCCATGTTTCCGTCAGTGCCAAGAAGTCGAGGGACTGGAGGGAGGCATAGGCTGAGATGAACTCTGCCTTGTTGGCCGCAGATCGGCAGTTCCAGAGGCTACCGGAGACCTGGAACTCCACGTGGGTCGTGCACGCTGGGACCACCAGATTAGGGTGGCCGCGGCCACGGGGTGTGGAGCGTTTGTATGGTCTGTGCAGAGAGGAGAGAACAGGGATAGACAGACACATAGTTGACAGGCTACACAAGAGGCTACGCTAATGCAAAGGAGATTGGAATGACAAGTGGACTACACGTCTCGAGTGTTCAGAAAGTTAAGCTTACGTAGCAAGAATCTTATTGACTAAAATGATTAAAATGATACAGTACTGCTGAAGTAGGCTAGCTGGCAGAGGCTGTGTTGTTGACTATGTAGGCTAGCTGGCATTGGCTGCGTTGTTGACACTACACTAATCAAGTCGTTCCGTTGAGTGTAATTGTTTCTACTGTGCTGCTATTCGAGGCTAGCTGGCTAGCTAGCAGTGTTGATTACGTTACGTTGCGTTAAAAGAACGACAATAGCTGGCTAGCTAACCTAGGAAATCGCTCTAGACTACACAATTATCTTTGATACAAAGACGGCTATGTAGCTAGCTATGTAGCTAGCTACGATCAAACAAATCAAGCCGTTGTACTGTAATGAAATGAAATGAAAAATGTGATACTACCTGTGGAGCGAAGCGAAATGCGACTGGATTGTTGAGTGCGGAAGTTCTGTTCGGTAGACGTTGGCTAGCTGTTGGCTAGCTAGCAGTGTCTCCTACGTTAAGGACGACAAATAGCTGGCTAGCTAACCTCGGTAAATTAAGATAATCACTCTAAAACTACACACTCTAAACTACACAATTATCTTGGATACGAAGACAGCAAAGACAACTATGTAGCTAGCTAACACTACACTAATCAAGTCGTTCAGTTGAGTGTAATAGTTGTGCTGCTAATCGGTAGACGGTGGACTAGCTAACGGTGGACGTTAGCTAGCTGGCTAGCTGCAGGGCAGTGTAGACTGCGTTAGGATGACGAAATACGATAATTACGCAATTATCTATGATACAAAGACGGCTATGTAGCTAGCTAAGAAGAAATTGCTAAGATTAGACAAATCAAACCGTTGTACTATAATGAAATGTAATGAAATGTAATACTACCTGCGGACCGAGTGCAGATGTGACCGCTCGCTCCAACCCGGAAGCTGGCTAGCTAGCAGTGTCTCAAGACATCAGACAGGAAGTTAAAGCTTGGTTGCAAATGGGTCTTCCAAATGGACAATGACCCCAAGCATACTTCCAAAGTTGTGGCAAAATGGCTTAAGAACAACATAGTCAAGGTATTGGAGTGGCCATCACAAAGCCCTGATCTCAATCCTATAGAAAATGTGTGGACAGAACTGAAAAAGTGTGTGTGAGCAAGGAGGCCAACAAACCTGACTCAGTTACTCCAGCTCTGTCAGGAGGAATGGGCCAAAATTCACCCAACTTATTGTGGGAAGCTTGTGGAAGGCTACCCGAAACGTTTGACCCAAGTTAAACGGGGCGGCAGGGTAGCCAAGTGATTAGTTCGTTGGACAAGTAACCGAAAGTTTTCTGGATCGAATCCCGGAGCTGAGGTAAAAATCTGTCGTTCTGCCCATGAACAAGGTAGTTAACCCACTGTTCCTAGGCTGTCATTGAAAAACTGACTTGCCTAGTTAAATAAAGGTAAAAAATATATATATATATATTTAAAGGCAATTCTACCAAATACTATTTGAGTGTAAGTAAACTTCTGACCCACTGGGAATGTGATGAATGAAATAAATCATTCTCTCTACTATTATTCTGACATTTCACTTTCTTAAAATAAAGTGGTGATCCTAACTGACCTAAGACAGGGATTTTTTACGAGGATTAAATGTCAGGAATTGTGAAAAACTGAGTTTAAATGTGTTTGGCTAAGGCGTATGTAAACTTCCGACTTCAACTGTATATACACCGTTCAAAAGTTTGGGGTCACTTAGAAATGTCCTTGTTTTTTAAAGAAAAGCAAATTTTTTGTCCGTTAAAATAACATCAAATTGATCAGAAATACAGTGTAGACATTGTTAATGTTGTAAATGACTGTTGTAGCTGGAAATGGCAGTTTTTTAATGGACTATCTACATAGGTGTAAAGAGGCCCATTATCAGCAACCATCACTCTTGTGTTCAAATGGCACATTGTGTTAGCTAATCCAAGTTTATCATTTTAAAAGGCTAATTGATCATTAGAAAACCCTTTTGCAATTATGTTAACACAGCTGAAAAACTGTTGTACTGATTAAAGAAACAATTAAACTGGCATTCTTTAGACTAGTTGAGTATCTGGAGCATCAGCATTTGTGGGTTTGATTACAGGCTCAAAATGGCCAGAAACAAATAACTTTCTTCTGAATCTCATCAATCTATTCTTGTTCTGGGAAATGCAGGCTATTCCATGTCGAGAAATTGCCTAGAAGATCTCGTACAGTGCTGTGTACGACTCCCTTCACAGCACAGCGTAAACGGGCTCTAACCAGAATAGAAAGAGGAGTGGGACGCCCCGGTGAACAACTGAGCAAGAGGACAAGTATATTAGTGTCTCGTTTGAGAAACAGATGCCTCACAAGTCCTCAATTGGCAGCTTGATTAAATAGTACCCGCAAAACACCAGACTCAACCTCAACAGTGACGAGGCGACTCCGGGATGCTGGCCTTCTAGGCAGAGTTCCTCTGTCCAGTGTCTGTGCTCGTTTGCCCATCTTAATATTTTCTTTTTATTGGCCAGTCTGAGATATGGCTTTTCTTTGCAACTCGGATCAGGCACTAGGCTGTTTTTACTTATGATTATTTTTAGTTTTTAACGATTTTAACAAATACATAGTACAATGCTCCATGATTTCATATACACTTCACAATATGTCAATACTCCACAATATTGGGCTTCCAATGAGATATATTATATGGCTCTACAGTGTATGGTATTGGTTAGCAGTGTTATGATGCGTTTGTAACCAAGTGGAAGTGGGAATTTACCACATCTGGGAAAAATCCACTTGAATGGCCCTCCAACTGGTAATTACTAGTTAAATCAGCCATGAGTCCCCTTGTGACGGGGAATGGAAGCTTGTGGTGTGCAACAGCGAGGGGCAATTGAATACAAGATTTACACAACAAACAAAAAAAATGTTCAACATTTATTGCCTGTCTATCTATGGGTAACGGGGTTGACGTGTTACGCTCGATCCACTCAGTTTTCCCCCCGCAAAACATCAGAAAATTGCCAAACAACAGCTGACTTGTTTTTACACTGTGATTTGATGGTTAGATGTTCAATGTTTCTTTTGAAATAAATATTTAAAAAAGAATAGTTACACCATATTAAAAGGAGAGTTTTGTGTGACAGGGTTGACCTTAAAATGAGGGACAGACATAAATGAATCCCTAATCACAATGAAATAAATAATCATCTTCAGAAATGACTGTCAAAGCAGTGAAATAACTGTGTATTTACAATGATGATGAAAACTTTAGGGATTTTTCAGGGTTAGTGGGTTAACATCTTCCTAGAAGTCACAGAGGGTGCATGAATGCTGCATTTTGGCACTTTAGCAAGTCTTTATTAATATTGAATATCAGATGTATTGAATGCTCCATGAGATCTATATTAAAAGGATCTTAATTTCATATAACAGGCTTTTACAATTCAATATTGGTGCATTATTTCTACTTAACATATTAAAGAGATGCAAAAGGTACTAATTTCGTATGTTAGTTGCAACGCTCCCGTCAAGTTTGTTTATTTGCCACATGAAAGACATTGAGTCACTTCATGACTGATAATGTATCATGTTTATAGTCATTTTTGTAGTCATTTAAATGCATGTTTGTGCTTTTGGTATGTGTCAAGTACAATAAAAAATATAAAAAAATATATTGTTTCTGCGGTACGTTCAGCTTGTACACTGCCAGTTCTGAAGTCTTAAAGGAAAACTCAACCGAAAAACTATATTTATGTATTTGTTTCATTATAATTCTAAGTATTGTATTAAGTTCAAAGGGGGGTTGGTTTTAATATAATCTTTTGTTAAACAATATATATTTATTCCACAGGCCAAGACAGAGAGAGGCTATATAAAGTTGCTTATACCCTACCTATGCAAACTAACATAAGTTAGTCTCCTAAATGTAAATATTGTGCTGAATTTCACTTATTATTTCAACTTGAATGTTTTATTTAGTATGTATTGAAATATCCATGTAGGCCTATTTCAGTGTCTTTGACTATGTGGATATCAGTAAACACACACACACACACATATATATTTGGAACAGTAACTATATGCCCATCATTGCAGCTTTGTGCATGTTCGTTAAATGCCTGGTAGATTCGTTTCATCAGTCCAATGTACAACTGCCAACTGCTCATACAGACAGGGGCTGCTGAACAAATAGATGGAGGGTCGCGCTGTGCGTACTCACCATAGCTATTCACAAACCTCAACTGAGGACATTTTTTTGAGTATGTGGCTACTGCCCGGGGCACCAACGCAATCTGCACGGCGTAATGTTGTGAATGAGGGATAGAATGACGTCAGTGGCCGAATGTCAACAATGTAGCAATTGGGAGTAGGCGTTCCTTCCATTCGAGTGTAACAACCAGCGGAGACTGAGCAGCACGCTGCGCAAAATCGTCACACACGCTGACATTTGCAGAAGAAGAACAATAACCATTTTTATAACTAGAAAACGTAATTTGTATAAAAAAGAAATAAACGAATAGTGTAAAGCAAATGTTTTCTCCCTGCAGCCGGGGGCTTTAGGAAACTGCAAGGAAGTCATCATGTGAAGAACAAAACTGTTAAACGGACAAAAGGGCTGGATTACAAGAAAAAAAGCGAAAGTTAAAAGGTGAGCTGCATGCATATGTCAACAAATTTACTGGAATGTGTTATCGAATGGCTTAATTATTGAATTCCTGTGCAGTGCTCGAGTAGACTATCATATGTTTATAACGGCGAATGGAGTTCTTAATTTGTACGGTGAGTCGGCTGTTAATGCTTGGAGTTCGAAGCCATGTCTCCCAATTAATACATGCCTTAATCTCTAATGCTTGGCGGTGTGCCTCAGATGTTTCGTCTGGTTGTAGCTATTTGTTTGGAGTGTGAATACTCCCTGTTTAAGAGGGAAACGTAAGGCTACCACATCCTGTTATGATCGGAGTCAGTATAGTGTGCACTCCCTCCGATTTTAATGCTTTGCAACTGCAAAATGCATATTGCTATCCCAGAGGAAGAGGAGGCGCGTCGGTGTGAGGGTCGGTGTCAGGCATGGCTCTTGTTTTCTCTGAGAGAAAAGAAGCTGTCACTTGCAAAGGCCTTGACCTATTAAGGGGTCATGGCAAAGACAAAGACCGCCTGTCCGAGTTCCCCCCTTAATTCACTCCATGGCTTTCATCATGAATTAATTCGGACTAGATTCACATTTTTCAATGTGATTCAACTTGAAATGAGCATAGCCTACACATTAAAGATTACTATAATTAGGATTATAATAGACTAATGATTATGATTAGTTGACCTAGTAAGATATTATTATGCTATATACTAATTATATAATATATTAAGCTACTCCATGTGCTCCTGCGACGAAGCAGATTGTTCTTAAAACCTAGTTTTTACTCCTCTCAAACTTGAAAAATATTCTCTCACATTTAAACAGCACAATGTGCTGCTTTTGAGTAATGAAAGCAATTTGTTCGATTGTGCAATTGACTGAACTGCACCCATGTAAAAACGATTGGCCATTACACTACACAATCCCCAATTAATCCACAATAAACCTTTGCTGTGTAAGGACTGCGAGCCTTATTTGGTTTAGCAGCCAATTCAATTGGCTCGATTGTGCCATTTAAAGAACCAGAACACATATTTCCATGAAACCGGGGGAATGTGATCTCCCTCTCCATATTTACATAGTCCGACATAACTCAAGTTAAATTGAGGTTACATGTGTCTACAATAGTCCATATCCTACAGCAATGTGGATGGAGAAACGATAGCCTACCCGCTGTAAACAAAGGCTGCGCCTTTACGCACAGAAGTCCTCGTGCTTTGTCTTTGCTCACTTTGTATTGGCAACAATGTGGAAGGAATTATTGGCATTATACATATTTCGCCTATTTCCCATAAATTCTTTATTCATATTCAGTGTTTTTGTTTAAGTTTTATTGACGGTGGTGATAGGCGTATTGGTGCAGTGACTTGGCGGCTTTGTCCTCATCTTGAAATCACCGACCGAAAGCGGCTATCATTCGTGCGTTAGGCTACTATAGGCTACACACCTGCTCTGCATAGGCTGCGACCACGTTTGCTGCGCGATGCTGTAATGTAATAAGAATGTGTCATCCGAGTGTGTTCTCTCCACGCCGCACAAGCCTATCTGGGAATGCAATGCGTCATGCTTTGGCTATTTCCAAACTTAAAAGTATGACACAATACAATAGCCTTAAAAAAAACGAAATCATAATCTAACGTCCTCCGTGTGTTGTACACAGTGAGAGGATCTCTGAAAAATATGCGTTGCGCTTCGAGTGATACTGACATTTTAATGCAGTGATACAGCAGTTTGTATATAGTGCCTAGGACACTGGAATGACAATGCGCACCTAGACATTCCTTTGTCTAGTGATCTAGAACTGCTGATGCCATAAAATCACAACGGTGGCTGATTGTGCTATGAGTGTGCGCATCGAAGATATCTTTAAGTGATGATTCATGATTTGGACTCATGTATGGCATTCTAAAAACAAGTTGTCCATTAAATGTCTCAACGCTTCATTATAACACTGTTACAGCATATAGGTGTATTTCATTTAATTCAATTTATCCTGTTCTTGAACCAAGAAACATCAATAGAAAAATACATATTTGTAAACTATTCCTATTTCACATAGGTGTCATTGATGCGCATTGTATCAATCAATATAGCAATTTATAGCATGTGCGTAATCATCTGCTGCAGATATGACGCCATTGTTCTATAGGCTCCTGCCTTTATCTTCGGTAGACCTAGGCTACATGTGCATGCTTTCACTTATTTAGTCAGTGTACTGTATGCTTCACTTTCCCGATGAATCTGAATCTATAATTCGAGGCAATGTTGACAGTGAATCTCTTGTCCGGACACAGTAGCATATGATGCAATATCTACAACATCTATCATATAACCTATTTCGATACAGCCGAAGATACATTTGATTTGGTTGGAACATTTCATTTCTGTATAAGGTTGTTTTGGTTTTGAATCCATTGCATTATAGTTATTTTTAGGGGATTCAGTTACTTCTATTAACTACAGTAAAACAAAACTATTAGAAAAAACATACCTTATGACAATATTATTTACATTTCACATTTTAGTAATTTAGCAGACGCTGTAAGTCACTTACAGCAGCAATTGGGGTTATTAAATGTAATTAAAACAACCAATGGAAACATGTTATGGTTCTCTGAGTTAAGCTAAGAGAGCCCTCCAAATTTACTGACTGTATCCGAATACCCATACTAGCATACTAAATAGTATGTGAAAAAATAAAGTGTTATGAAACACTATGAAAATAGTACTCCGAATGCGCCAGCTAATGCGCCATTGTGTTGACTCACGCAAATCGTTCATTTTGGTACAGCGGGTCAATGTATCTGATTATCAGCGGTTGTCAGACACGGAGTCGGAAAATACGATATAATTCTACTAGATCAAACGACGAAATCACTATGCAGTTTAAGTATGTAGTATGCTAGTATGGGTGGGTATTCAGGCACGACCAATGATTCATGAAATCGCACATTTGTCAGGGGGTTATGACTAAGAATACCACTACTTTTCATGACTATTGTCGAATAATCAGTACATCAAACAACCTGTTTTGATGTATTATGGCGTCTAGATATTATGTAGATTCATGTACACCTGAAGGAAAGGAACTGTATGTTGGAAAATAAATAGGTAGTTTTTATGAGGTAACAATCAAAAGGCAATATAATTCATCTGTCATGAGAAAGTCTTCACACATGCGCCTTTGTTTTTGGCATCATTAAGGGATCGTTCGCACCCCTCAAGGCATTTGAGTTACCCTTACCAGCGAAAACTCACATCTCTAATCACAGCCTTGAGTAGAAAAAAACATGTTCCCAGAGTTCTCCCACGTCAGCACAAAGGCATGTTTGACTGGGCCCCAGCCAGTGGGAGCCATAGATGGGACTGTGCTGCTGGGAGAAATCTAAGATCCTGCAACTCAGACCTAGGGCTTTTGTTTTTTTCCCTCCCTCTCCAATCTCAGTCATTCTCCCCTCTCTCTTTTCTCTCTCTCTTTTATCGTGATCTTTCTATTTTTTCTCACTCTCTCTTTTATTTCTCTCTTTTATTTCTCTCTTTTATCTCTCTTTTCTTTCTCTCTTTTATCTCTCTCTCTCTTTTATCTCTATCCATCTCTCTCTCTCCTAGGTGTTTCTTTCCTCCTCTTTTATTGCTCTCTCTTTTATCCCTTTCTCTCTTTTCTCTCTCTCTTTTACCTCTCTCTTCTCTCGCTCTCTCTTTTCTCTCTCTCTCTTTATTTTCTCTCCCTCTCTGTTATCTCTCTTTTATCTCTCTCTCTCTCCTGGGTGTTTCATTGCTCCTCTCTTTAATCTCTCTCTCGCTCTCTTTTCTCTCTTTCTCTTTTCTCTCTCTCTCTCCTGGGTGTTTCGTTCCTCCTCTCCCACTATCCAGGGCAGTGATGCTTACTGCCATTATCACTCACCATGTGAAATCAGACTTCATTATCGTGCCAAACCCACCTCCGTCTGCCCTGCCTGCCTCTCACTGTGTTCCCTTCACTTCACTGTGTGAAGAGAGACAGAGTGCCAAAAAGCTATCACACACAAAACGCTACAGGCACGATACTGATTGCTCTGTTTTGGTTGGAGATTTTATACTGCCTGTGTGAGATTATCAAGACTCCTAAATCACCCCGGTGACTGCGTCATCAGACTATCTGTGATCTGCTGTAGTATGCCAGGCTGAGTGACTGAGAGTGACCCCACCATGTGGCCTCAGGCCTTGAGGAGGCTGGCCCTCGCAGACAGTTAACTCAATGCTCATTGGGAACCCATCCTGTGGTCGTTCATTACTTTTTAATTGTTCAAAATGTATTTTAACAAACTAAGTTACTCACATCTCGTCTGAATTGGGTTGAAGTTAAAACAACAGGGAAGATGGGTGGCCTATAGGAAGTGTGAGTTAGTGACTATCTTGGCAGTACCATGTCACAGAAGGAAGCACTAATTGTGTAAACGAGTAGACATCCATTGAAGTGAATCAATGTAGTACTGAGGTCTTTCAGATCACATTGAAGTAAACTCCCTGTTTAAAAGCTGTGTGCTTGGCTCGGCTGTGTGCTTGGAGGTGCTGTGTGCTTGGCTCGGCTGTGTGCTTGGAGGTGCTGTGTGCTTGGAGGTGTCCTCCTTACGTTGTTGGATCCTCTGGTTTCCTGTGTGAAGCATATAGAGCTCTGCAGGAGTATGAGACGTGAGCGTGGTAAAGCCAGCGCAGCTGCCGTTTGGACACGGTGAGTCCCTCACACAAAATACACCAGCACAGGAGTGCTCTCTCTCTGTGGTGAGAAAATATGATGCCACGGAGTGTGATTTCAGTGCTCTCAGCCTCAAGTGTCACTCTAAAGAGACTCAATGATCAGCTCTTATCTAAGGGCAAAGGCATGAATATCATGCCAAATGACTTATTTAAAGTTCCTGTCAGCTCCAAACACTGTCGTTTTATCTTCACAATTGTTGTTGTTACAATTTATTGGTGATGGGATACCAGTGTGCTTATTAAATGGGAAGTCAATACCTCAATGTAGCATTTCCTGTCCAGTTCCATTTAAATGAAACCACTTTTCTAAATCCACGTGTAGATGTGAAGCATACCCTCAGACCTGTGTCGTGATAGCTTTTATAACCCAGTGTCATCAGCCCTGCCACTGTGTGTGGTCCTCTTCTCTTAAGCATCAGAGGACTTGGGAGACATATGTAATAAAAGTCTTTTTTTTCTGTAGTTGACTGGGAAAATTGGGGCATAGGAACCACATCAAGAGCCTCAGCTGTGCCTATATGTCCGACTGTCTCAACAGCAGCACATTTACAGTCCAACATGCACCAGGCAGGCAGGCAGGCAGGCAGCCGATGGTATTGATTCTTTACCAGAACCAGCGTGTCTTGGGAGGGCCAAAAGTCAAATTACCCAGTGTGTCTTGGGAGTAGTTGCAATTTTGTCAACAAACCCGTCTGCATTTTCTTTCATTTCCTAAAAGTTTCTTAGAGTTTCTAAGATTCCTTTTCCATATTTAGAGCAAAGCAAAGCACCCAGTTCGGTTCCAGGTGTTGCGTCTACTCTCTGGGGGGCCCTGCTCTCATAGTGGTGATGACATGCATGTTACACACCTTTTCAAATTAGACCTGTTTTGCAGCAAATTCCAGGTGGAGAAAACTGGATTTTGTGTGGCAGGGTTTACCTGATTGGGAACTCAGTAGATAGTATAAGTAATCTCCTCCTAGTTACAGCTACAGCCACGCCCATCCCGCCTGTCAGCGTTTTCCCTCTGCAGCTGCTGAATCACATGTGGAGAGGAACCGGAGCCCCTCTGACCAATGACCGACCACTCACATATCCAACCCAGTCAACCTCCTATTACCAAACCCACCCACCCACTTACTGTACTTAATCCTTACTTGACTTAATCCTTACTGTACTCAATCCATACTTGATTTAATCCTTACTGTACTTTAACCTTACTTGACTTAATCCCTTCAGCTCCTAGTAGAACAAAGGGCTTCAACAGTCCCTTTTTACAGTATCTAGACATATTCTCTTAGTCACTCATCGGCCTGTCTCTAACTTACTTCATGCATCCTCATTCACTATTTGTTTTACCCTGCTCCTACTTTTCTCTTAACTAGTTTGAAAGCATGAGTCTGGCAGCCTACTTACTCTATTTGTAAAGCTTACCCTCTATCTCTGTATCTCTGTCTGATTCTGTTAGCCCACTGCCTGACACAAGAATGCTCTTCTGTTGTCTTCCTTTCCAGTCTGAGGTCATATCCTTACTCGTATGTCTGTGACAATCTCTTTTGTTCTGTTAGTCTTCAGCATTACAGGACTTATTGTTGTGCAGCGAAATCTACAGCTTGTCAATGACAGACAGTGTGCCAAAAAGCTCATTTGTGAGCTTTAAGCAGAGTTGAGCTCTATCTCTGTGCAGTGCCTACACAACCCTGCGAGGGAGTGCATGGGAGTCACATTCGTGTCACTGTGGCTTTGGTCGGCACACATGACTCACAGAGCTTCTGCATGTCAACATCATGCTCTGTCTTAATATAACCTGGATGCACTCTCTGTCTGCATGGATGATCAACACAGAGGTGGAAAACAGGACATTTTGAATGGAAAAATTGGAACACAGAGAATTTGGCACAGAGACAGATGAATGCTCTGATGTTGGTTATTACTCTATAGTAAATGTTAAAAGTGTAAATGTGAAAAATATCAATTTATATATATGTAAAATTGAATTGGAGTGATGCAATAGATCGGCAAAATAAAATAAAAAATGAGCAGTCGACAGGCTGAATATCATCAATATCCACAGATGTCAATATTTACATCCTCTTCATTTCACCAGAGATACGGTGTTAAGTGTTGAGGTATTCCTTGACTTCCTTCACCTTGGCAACCCTTTTCATCACCCCATTCCTCTCATTCCTGCCAACAACAATTATTCTGCAAAAATGTGGATATTTTTCCTGTGCGCTTGCGCGATCTCCCTCTCTCTCTCTGAGCCTTATTAAATTACAAAGGTTTTGTCATTGTTTTCGGTCATTTAAAACAATATTGGCTGAAAGCCTGAATGAACTCGACTTCCAGGCTCGCTAGAGGGCCCGACGATTCTTGCCAAGGTCATTTTGTTTTCCCTCTTTTCACATGTTTCTCCTTAGTCTATGGGAAAAAGGAGCAGCAGTCTGTCAAGCACTCGAGATTGGAAGGTATTTAAAACAATCAGTGGATTGGTAAGAGGAGTGAGGTCATTGTTTTAGGGAGGGAGAGAGAGGGAGAGGGAGGGAGGGAGGAAGGAAAGAAGGGGTGACCCCTGTGGCAGGAGATGACCCTGTGGTGGGCTGTTGTTGTCTGTCTGCCAGGCACATGGCCAGTCAGCCAGTACTGTGAACTCTAAGGTAACACTGGCTATGGCAAAGGTCACCATTCCTGCTAGATGGATTTATTTGTACTGCTTTGCACATCAGAATTGCCCGCCAAAAACAAAACATTCCCTGTGTGTATGTGAGGGCATGTAAACACAGAGCTCCAACATCTGTGTCTGATGATGAACACTGTATTAATAATAATGAGGCCCTTTCTCCAGAGTCAGGATAAACAAGGCAGAATGTAATAATGATTATCTAGAAATCAACTTTCTGCAACCTTTCTTTATTTGTTTTCATGTGTAGGCTATTTCATTGATTTCCCCCTGCAGTTATACAAGCTGCAAGGAAGAATGTACTGTAGAAACATTTCATACTTATGATCATACAGTTACTGTCAGTTATTCAAGAACAGTTTGCAATGTGTATCATTCAAACGGTCATTAATTAAAGTCACAACACAAATTCCAGGAAATTCAGAATAATATTTTCATTAAAACCATCACTGCCAAAGTTGTGGAGTGTAAAACTACCCAAACACCTTGGTAGCGTGGTTTTGGGTATATCTGTTGATGTAGCTAGTGTATTTCAGAGTGGGGGGTTGGGGATCTGCATCCTGTGAGACTTGCACAGGTGGTTGGGAGGAGGGAGGGGGGGTGGAGGAAAAGGTGGGCGTGGAGGAGCAGGGGCGTAGTGCCCACTTCCTGTTGAAATACTGTAAACCAGTTGGCTCACTGCCAGCTCAACAGGATTTGTCTTGGGGTTGCTGCTCTCTCTCCACCACAGAATAGGCTGCCATTGAGAGGCTTTGTGTTATGGCTTAGCTCATTGTGTCTTGTACTTGATTTTTTTTTAAACAAGTGTTGCAAAGAAAAACACATTCTTGTCACGGTTGTCGTAAGAACGGGACCAAGGCGCAGCGGATGTTGAGTTCCACATATTTATTTCAAAAGTGAAACTTAAAGCAAAAACAATAAACGAACAACGAAACGTGACTAAGTGGTGCACATGCACAAACACAAAACATCCCACAAACACAGGTGGGAAAAATAGCTACTTAAATATGATTCCCAATTAGAGACAACGATTACCAGCTGCCTCTAATTGGGAATCATACAAAAACACCAACATAGAAAATATAAATTAGAACACAACATAGAAATTATAAACTAGAATACCCTCTAGTCACGCCCTGACCTACTACACCATAGAGAAACAAGGGCTCTCTATGGTCAGGGCTTGACAATTCTGAACAAAACATTTAACTCTCCATTCAAGAAAAAGATTAAACAACAATGTACTATTACAATTCTGCAAGTTATTACATATGAATATTTACCTCTCGAAATGGTGCATGTTTTTTCAAAAGAGAACAACATTTTATGGTCCAATGCAGCAAATAAATTATTTTTTGTTAACAATTAAGTACCTTACTGTGATTGTTTTCTATTAAAATGGTCAAAAAGAAACAAAAATAGATTCTTAGCAAAGAGACATTTCTCAAGCAAAAATGATGCTAGGACTGTCGGGGAGTGGTCTGAGTGTGTTATTGGCAGAGAGTTTTGGAACCCTCTTTCTTCTTGGTTTATTAACCAATAGATGTCCCCAGGCAGGCCAAAACGCCATCTTACCAAAACAGGCTGAAATTTCATTTGGTCTTTTCAAACAGCTCCTACACTAAAGGGGCATTATCATTATTTTCACAATTTCACAGTATTATTCCAACCCCATAGGGTGGAAAGATACAGTGAGTGCACAAAACATGAAGAACACCTTCCCAGTGTTGCCGTGTCAATACACCCTGGGGTTCGATCCCAGGCTGTGCCATTACCGGCCGTGACGAGTTAGGGGAGGGTTTGGCCGGGGGGGCTTTACTTGGCTCATCGTGCTCTAACGACTCCTTGTGACGGGCCGGTCGCCTGCAGGCTGACTTCGGTCGTCAGTTGAACGGTGTTTCCTCCAACACATTGGTGCTGCTGGCTTTCGGGTTTAGCGGGCAGGTGTTAAGAAGCGCGGTTTGGCAGGTCATGTTTCGGAGGACGCATGACTTGACCTTCGCCTCTCCCGAGCCCGTTGGGGAGTTGCAGCGATAAGACAAGATCGGAATCACGAATTTGGGGGAGAAAAGGGGGTAAAAAGTACTGAATAATAAGGAACACCTTCCTAATATTGAGTTGCACCCTCCCCCCAGGGATGCTGGCTCAGGTTGACTCCATTGCTTCCTACAGTTGTGTCAAGTTGGCTGGAGGTCCTTTGGGTGGTGGACCATTTTTAATACACACGGGAAACTGTTGAGTGTGAAAAACCCAGCAGCGTTGCAGTTCTTGACACAAACCAGTGCACCTGGCACCTACTACCATACCCCATTCAAAAGCACTTACTGTAAATCTTTTGTCTTGGCCATTCACCCTCTGAATGACACACATAGACAATCCATGTCTAAATTGTCTCATGGCTTAAAAATCCTTCTTTAACCTGTCTCAAACCCTTCATACAGTTGTTTGACTTGAATTGGATTTAACAAGTGACATTGATAAGGATCATATATTTCACCTGGTCAGCCTATGTCATGGAAAGAATGTTTTGTGTTCTTAATGTTTTGTAAACTCAGTATATATACAAATAAAGACTTAATTTGTTTTTTCTCCTTTTGAATGTCCTTGAAGTTGACCTTAAATCCCAAGGGGATATACAGGTAACTGCCAAAATAAAGGAAACACTAAGTAAATAAGGGATACAAATTATATTGAAAGCATGTGCTTCCACACAGGTTTAGTTCCTGAGTTAATTAAGCAATTAATATCCCATCATGCTTAGGGTCATGCATAGAAATGCCCAGTTGCCCTTCATTTTGGCTACCATGGCTAGAAGAAGAGATCTCAGTGACTTTTAAAGAGGGGTCTCAAAGGAGCAAAGGGGGTTTAAAGTGTGTGTGTGTGTGTGTGTGTGTGTGTGTGTGTGTGTGTGTGTGTGTGTGTTTGTCACTAGATCTCAACCCAATTGAACACTTATGGGAGATTCTGGAATGGTGCCTGAGACAGCATTTTCCACAACCATCAACAAAACATCAAATGATGGAATTTATTGTGGAAGAATAGTGTCACATCCCTCCAATAGAGTTCCAGACACTTGTAGAATCAATGCCACGGAACATTAAAGCTGTTCTAGTGGCTCTTGGTGGCCCAACGCCCTATTAAGACACTTTATGTTGGCATTCCCTTGTTTTTGGCAGTTACGTGTATATGTAGGTTTTAGATGATAAAGGTTTTTCCTGGAAGAATGTTGAAGGATGTTACAAAGATCAACATCTAAGCTTTGATGTTTACTTTTGGCCATCTTCTTTAACTCAATTGTCATTCCGTTATCTAAAGCCATGTCTCTAGAACTTGATGTTCTACACTTTGTATTCACGAAATCATGCTTTACACAAATAAATATTTTATTTTGAGTCGTTTAATAGTCACACATTTCTAATCACCTACAACTGCAGTGCATGTGTTTTTATCTAGATATACTTTTTTTTAAACTACTGTAGCATTATTTGTCTTCTATGGTTTGATAGACAGGTGGCAATATTGCAGAAGTGTGTTGGAATGACGTGTATTTTGTTTATTGAGCTCTATTGTATGTTCTCTTTGTGCATAAAGGTCACAGATCATTTCTGGGGTTTGCTTGTTCATTAATTATAATCCACATAATAATTCCCTTTTCTTATTGCTGCAGGATTATTTTCCTGCTGTAGCAAATTAGTTCAATTTAAGATCCTACATATGTAGAATCCATGCTTGTCTCTATCTGAGTTCTGCTACTGACACTATGGAAGAAAGACAATGACAACCAACCAAATACAAAAAGTATGTTTTATACCACAATCATACATTGTTATTTCTAGTGAAAAAACTTAGATTACCATCCAAATAGAATAATACTGGATGAATTCACTTGATCATTTTGCAGTATGATAAATTGTAAATGGTTTGTATCTATGGCCATGTCAATAGTACTTGCATTTTTCCCACACTCATTCTCCAGACAATAGCTCCACTTGCCGCGGCTTTTCCATCACCAAGAGATGAAGTAGCATTTTATTGCTACTTTGACAATAACATCTACAGACTATGTTGAATTGACCAGTACCAGTATTGTGCTGTGTTCATAAAGTCATATTCATCAGCACATGTTTTTTACTTGTCCATATTCTAAATGTGATGTTAAAAATGTACATGACCAGTTGCCTAGCTTATGGACCATATCAGAAGAAACACTGAATTAGACAGGTCTATCTAAACCTAACTCATGGATCGTTGGATCGATAGTATTTGGATCGATAGTATTTGGATCGATAGTGCCGCCTGCATGAATGGCTTTAGTAGCTGGCATTTAGATGGATTACTGTAGCGTCATATCCCTTTCATCTCTAACACAGAGACTGTCTCTGGAGGGGAAGAAGCGAATTGGTCCTCATTATGCTTAGCATGCACTTTTAGGTTAGCTTAGCACTCTCTTATTCAATTCATACTTGTCATTGTCATCTGATTGAACAGGGTAAGTATCATAATGTGTACACTGCACATGCTGCACTTTT
This sequence comes from Oncorhynchus nerka, assembly GCF_034236695.1. NCBI lineage: Eukaryota > Metazoa > Chordata > Actinopteri > Salmoniformes > Salmonidae > Oncorhynchus > Oncorhynchus nerka. The sequence goes on along the minus strand of NC_088419.1, from coordinate 21,398,698 downwards.
ACTTTACAGGGTCTCTGCATGGGTTTATCCTGACCATAATGTCTTCTGCATATTTGAATGTGTGCATGGACAATATGTTTTATCTAGAATACAAGTTACTTCACATGAGGATTTGTGTAGCGTTGCATAGTTAGTGTGATTCATCAAGAAATTGCTATCAATCCAGTGACGTCTGAGCCCCAGCATACTATGTCATATTGCGGATAAGTTTCCAGCCTTAATCACCTTTCTTGGTTCAGTGGTTTGATCATCACGCACAGTCAACAATGTTACACTTTATAGAGGCAGTTTACAAGCTGATTCAAATCTTCAATTTGATTTATATTTGACATTTTTGTCATTTAGCAGACACTTTTCTCCAGAGCGACTTACAGGAAGTGAGTGCATATACTTTCATGCCTCGTTGGGGGACGTCAATGTTAAAACTGTTAGCAGTTCAGATCGTTTGTTAATATAACGTGATGATGGTACAGCTTTTATCAGATTTTGGTTTGAAGGGGAAATTATGGTGTAACATCACTACGTATGCACATGCGTGCGTTTGAGTTTGACATGTTTTATTTCAGTTGTGATAAGATGGATGGTTAGATTGACATCATACATACTTGGTGGCAGGTTTTGTTATTGGTCTGGGCCATACGCCAATGGGAAATTCTACTGTGAGGAGCGTGTGTGTGTGTGTGTGTGTGTGTGTGTGTGTGTGTGTGTGTGTGTGTGTGTGTGTGTGTGTGTGTGTGTGTGTGTGTGTGTGTGTGTGTGTGTGTGTGTGTGTGTGTGTGTTTGTGAGATACATGAGAGCTTTCCTGTCTTTGGGGAAGCCCACACGACAGACCCCTGAGCTGCCAATCAAATGACTGGCATAACACCTTTACATAGCGGTCTGACTGGTGTTGTAGAGAAACTGCTGCTGGTGAATGTCTTGATACTGATCACTATCACCATGGAAGACAAACCTGTAAGTACTTGACTTGTTAATCACTCTGTGTTTACTTTTGTTGTCAAAGTACCATTTATGTTGTCAAGGAAGATGTTCTTATGTTTGACAGCAAAGCGTTTTTGTGGTCACAATGTGTGAAGACTACATGTTATCGATCCTTTGACGATAACGTCTACCAACTATGCTGAATTGACCAGTTATCTAGTAGTATTGTGTTCATAAAGTCCTATTCATCAGCACGTGTTTTTACTTGTCCATATTCTAAATGTGATGCTTATGAACCATATCAGAAGAAACACGGAATAAATTAGACAGGTCTATCTAAACCTAATTCATGGATCTTTGGTTTACGGTAGAGCTGTGAGGAAAGACCTTGAGCCACAAACTTCTTGTAGTCTCTAGGAATTCCTCCCCATGTTGAACTGTGTTGTGAAGTGTTCGTTGACAGAGTTCAGTGAATACATATATAAAAGTGAAGACATATACAAAAACAATTTGCAAAGGAAATGAAGCTTGTTTTCGTGACTTCCCTCCCCTGCAGATGCTATAATTTTGTCTGTAGCCAAATTTATGTAGAAACTACTAACAGAAACAAAAATGTATTCATGTGTTTGTGTTTCTTCCCTCTATGCTAATTGTAAATCTTTATTAACCATTCTAAGCTGTTAACAGCACATGCGTCTACTCTTATAAATCACAGCTTTTTCTACTTTAATCAATTCCCTCCATTTTAATATTTAAATCCTGATATAAGATCCCATTGAACATATGTTTTGAAAAAAGGGGAACTTATGACTTGTTAATGGCAAAGTGTGACTGCTCAATCGCTTTATGAACGGTCTTCAGTGTGCAATGTATGCATATAGAGTCAAGGCTCATATCCCCTCTTTATTGTTGGACTATTAGTAGCACAATGGTTTCCTGTGTCTCGCTACTGTTAGTCTCAGAGCCAAGGTTTGTGGCTTAGAACTAATCCTGTAGCTAATGCCATCATAGTAGGAGTACAACTCATAAGTGTGCTTAGCCCCGGACCACATGCAGGGCAGGAAGGATGCTATGTAACATGGCTAAGACCTGCTCAGGGTAAATGCTAGTGCCTGGCGAGGCCTGGCTTCTAAACTTGTCAGTCACAGTCTCAACCCAAAAGTCCCGATGAAAAAGTTTAGAAACCGTTGACGCTTGTTGTGTTCAAGGACTTAGGCCTATTCCATGATGCCTATCTTGCAAAGTTAACCTCTTTTTGAGTCATTTAACCATATAATACAAGTGCAAAGTGACATTAGGCCGTCGCTTGGATTCCTTGAACGTCTCAGAAGTATCCATATGCACTGTACAAGCAGCAGTCTGCCTGTCTGGCTCCCATGGTGCACCTCTTCTCATCCTGCATGGGGAAGGCAGTGAAAGAGGCCATTGTTCTTGTCACTCTGAGGCATGTTGCATGCACTTATGACACTGAGTGGGAGAAATTATGCCCATTATAAATCTGGAATGTATTTGAATCAATCAATTGTAGAAGAACAAAATGCATTTCATTACCAACTTCAATTTTAGAAGGACCCACTTTTCTCTAGAAAGTACTTTAAGTTAAGTTTTAGTTGTTCATAATAGGCAGGAGTACTTTTAGTTACAATAATGTCATTTCATATAATTGAGAAAAAAAAACACTTTTACACAGAAGCTTGAACAGGAAAAATCTGGACATTTCTAAATAAACCCAGAGAAACAATATGGATGGAAACACTACATTTCCTCTTTTAAAACTAAGAGCGTAACAAAATCCCTTTTTTCATATTTCCTTGGCGCGCAGAAGAAATGGCTTATACTATAACATGACTCAGTGCTCGTTGGTTATGGGTTGGAGAATAAACTTGAAGTAGACTACCTTCGGAGTGTGATTCAGACATCTGGTCTATTGAATCAACTCTTCCTCTAATGCCTTGACAAAACAAATGGCTTTCAGGGCTTCTCTCTCCTTCTGTTTTCCCTTCTTTTCAGAAGGCATTGATTGATGTGGAGTAAACCACACTTTCAAAGTCTTTATCTCTCCCTGGGATTGTTCTGGTATGATGTAATGTTTTGATGATCCTCAACATGGTAAGATGTCATGTGTAGCAGCACTGACATAATTCTTTTTTTAAACAATACCACTATCTGAAAAGACAGAATCCCATGTCTTTTCAGAGGAGTTCTCTATACCTCACAGATCATGTTAGCCCCATTTAGATTGTGGAACACTTTGTAGCAGCGAGACAAAGGTATTTGTGAGAATGTTAGGTTCTTGTTTTTCTCAATGGAAACCGAGCCTCTCATCAGACAGCCAGTTTCCAGTGGTTGTTTTTCAGCATCTTTTCTGGTGTGCACTCTGTGTACCAGCCGATCTCCCTAAGCTACATCATATAGTCACCATCACGAGGGTGTAAACTAACAGCACAGCATGGAGGTCGTAAAAAATGCCCTTATCCACCAGGGAGAGGCCTATTTTTAACACTACTCTTGTATCGCGTATCGCCATTTTGGTCTTTTGTGGTGAGGAGGATATTTTGGGACGCTCTCGGGAAGCCTGACCTGTGAGGCAAGATGAGGTGGAACCTCCCCACAACAATACATCTTGTGAGTGTGTGTGTGTTTATGCGTGCATGCGTTCTCAAGGTGAAGCCAACATCTGAGACAGACCTGTTGCAAAGTTGAAAATACAACTTGTTTCACCAGCGCACTAACAGCCGGTACTTCTACCAGCACTTTCACTATCTGTACTAAAAGGTTCCAAATAGGAACCAGATAGCAGTCTGGAACAACCGTACAGACCTCAGAAGCTAAACAAATGGTAAACAGCTACAAAATAATTTCAAGGAGCCCCATGTCGGGCCTTTCCTCATTGCATTAGCAGGACATAACAGTCTCCTGATCGGAACTAGGGCCGCCTGTTACTCCTCACACTTAAAATTGTGGTCTGATAGATGGCCCTGATTGGGGTGGCTTAAGTTCTCTATCAGAGCCCAGGAAAAGTCTTCTGGCCTGCCTGCCTGCCTGCCTGCCTGCCTGCCTGCCTGCCTGCCTGTCTGCCTGCCTGCCTGCCTGTCTGCCTGCCTGCCTGCCTGCCTGTCTGCCTGTGTGTGTTTGGGTTGGATAATGATCCTCCTTGTCTAGAGGCTGGCTCTGACTTTACTGCCCTGTTTTGGAGGGGGAATGTGTGTTGGAGGGGAGAACGGGAGGGTGAGTGAAAGCACAGGAATTCCCACTCACTTTGGCTCGTCCTGCATTCAGTCTGATCCTCGGCTGCCCCCCACTCCCCTTTCTCTCCCTTCCCTCCCTCCCTCCCTCGATCTTTCAGTTCTCTCCTCTGTTGGAGAAAGGGGGACGTTTGTTGTTGGAATACGCTCAGCACTCTGATCTGTGCCCGTCATTAGAACATGTTTGTTCCGAGCTGAGCGGGTGCTCCCGGAGACCCTGCATGGCGCGGGGGGAAGCTAGGCGGCCAGGCGGCCAGTTATCATGGGGGGACCACTGGGTTCATTCATCAACCTGTCATGGGCCCCGCTTTCTGTTATTTGTAGCCAAATCCATCAAGCATGACAAGCGGGTAATTTGAGCCAAGTCGAGGGCAGAGCTCCAGGTCCCTTCCACAAAGTCATTCTTCCCCTCCCTCCTGGGAAAGGCTCCGGATAGCCCGCTCAAGATCCAGAGTTTTGTTGAGTCATGTGAGAGAAACAACCACACCGACTGAGGTGGGGGGGCTGCTAGGGGGAACCGGGGGGGCTAAAAGCTGCTCACAGGCTAAGGGAGACAGAGGAATGCACTGGAGCCAGCCTTGTATAAGGTAATGTCTGGTGAACATGCCGGGGTGGGACGTGTGCACAGATTTATTTTAATACACTGCTGGCAGGGCCAGAGGGGAGGGGAGAAGCGTCCAGCTCCCTGGCATCTCGTCCCGGGATCACAGTCACGCATCGGACAAGACAGGACATTGTACTAGGCTAACCACCACAGACGACAAAAACACACAGAGGCAAGTTTCAGTTGAAAGTTTGGCCCACTAATCTGCATGATCAGATTGGGTTGCTTTATGTTCCACTGTCAGGGCTTGCATTCCTTTTCCATGGGGTTGTTGTGTGTACCTGCTGTTAGAGTGATTCCCCTGACACCAGCATGTTTTGAGTTCACTGCCCTGCAGACAGATATGTTTTTGGCATGTCACTCAGGCATTTAGCGTTGCAGTGATGTACGTGTAGCAGCTATATGGTGATTTGATGTAGGGGTAGTTATGTGCTCCAAAGCTGTGTATGGTTATTATCAAAGGCATTTTTGTGTAATATTCATAGACTGATGGACATTGTAGGTTGACAGATCAAATCCCAGCAGAATTCTGCTATGGTGATGTAGTAGCCTAAATGTATAGAAAACTAAATCATTTGTTGAATGCAATGTTATCCAAGACCCTCAGGACAAGGAAATAGTATGCATATAGATTGTAACCAGCAAACAGAGGAAATGTCTACAAGAGAATGTGCAAACAGATCACATTTCCACACAGAATGCACTTTGTAGTGTCAGCTAGTATGCGAGAAGCCACTTTCCCAGCAGTGTGTTTGTGACCTGGCTCCTTACCTGATAGAGCAGCCTCTCTGAACAGGGCAAGCATTGGTTGGTCTGGACTAAGCTGTCCCTCTGACCCCCGTGGACCCTGTGGCTCTGCTCAAACCCGGTCGTTTGTTTCAGGTTTCAGGTTTTATTAGTCGTATGTACAGGATCCACGTGGTATACACTGTCAATCTAAATGCTTAGTTGCAGGTTCCTCGATAATCGAACAACAGTAATAAATAAGAAAATATAAGAATAGGAACATAAAGTAAATGGCTCAGTAGAATAAAATAAAGATTTTAGCATAAGTATAATACATGAAGACACAGAGTATAGTCCAATATTTACACGTGTTTTGGGGAAGGGGGGATTGTGGGTGTGTGTGGAAGTGTGTGTGTGTGTGTATGTTTTTGTTGGGGGATGGGATGACATGTTCCATAAACACATTCCCTGAACAGAGTGCTGTGACCTGGACAGTCTCATTACAGTGTGTGTTGTAACACCTGGCAAGGTGGCCTCTCTCTGGGTGGAGATGACAAGGTCGGTGCCAGCTGCCAGCGCCGGTCAGGAAGGGACACACAGGCGATGGCCTGGGAGGGAACAGTCGGGTGCAGGATGGTTAGGTGCCACAGACACAGCAAGGCCTGGGGAGCTACTGTTCTGTGTGGCTGATTCACTTTCCCCACTGTGACATGACTGAGGCTGACTCCCAAATGGCACCATATTCCCTATACATTATAGTGCACTACTGCCATTTGGGACGCTGCCTGGGAGTGTAGCCTTACTCAGGCTTGCTTGGCTGCTACAGTATCGGTGCATACCATCTGAGATGAATGTACCGTAGTGAGAAGTAGGGCTACTACTTGGTTGTGGAATCTGTTTCTATCTCCCTTATTGGTTCCTTGTTGCTTTTATTTGTGCTTTTACTGCACCACCCCTTTTTGTCTTATATTGATCGTTCTGGTATAATACTCCATTAGATACCAACACAATGTGGTGAGTGCATTGTTAATGCTCTGCTGAATGTCAATTCAAAACTGCCTGAAGGCCAAAAGATAGGATCTCTTTCTGTTGCTTATTTTATTAAAACGAGCACAGATCTGAATGTGTTGCTTCTAAACCAACAACAGTAGAACTCTTTACTTAGACTAAAGATCTTGTACAAAAAAGAAAAAAAGAAAACATGCTAAGTTTTTAGCTCTTATTTAAGTTATCTTAAGGAAGCGCGTTCTCGTAAGCCGAAGACCTCTATTGATGCATATAAATTCCTTCTGAGTTCTGGAGACTGAGGGCTGAAAGGATACCCTTGGGAAAACATTTCTTGGAACTCTTGGACTCCCGCCACAAATCATGGGAACAGAAGTACTGTGAAAGGAATGGAAAACAGCCGACAGAGGAAGCCTTTTTCTCAGCAAATTGAAATTTGCTTATCTTACGACACTACATGAAGAAAGACAAATGCATTAAAATGTCCCATAATATGGAAGTGGGAAGTTGTTCATCTAGTTCATTTCTGGACTAGAGGTTTGTAACCCTGGATCTTTATGTCTGATTGCCATGGAAACCATTATTTGGGGCAATTGCCGTGGTAGACCACTTTAGCAATCTCCTTGGAATATATTACTATCCTACTCTCTCCTCACCTTCAACCTCTCACCATTGTCTCGGACATAGTTTACTTCAGCCTCTTTTCGCAGTAATTGCAGTAGGCTACCAAGCTCAGGAATGCACAACCTATCTACAGCAGTAGATCAGCAGATCCTACGTCCTCTTACCACTAGTACTGATCATGATCATGAGCTGAGGAGAAATAGAACAGAATCTTGGACAGTGAACTGACCATGTCAATAAATCAGTACTGTGAAATTGAAGAATTCACAGCCTGTCTATCTGCATGCAGAATCACAACAACCTGCAGTAGGGGTTAGATTAGATATCTCAGCTAGGTGGTTGAAAATAACCATATTCCAGCATCTCATTATTTCTCATCTTCATTGCATATATTCTTATAGCACATTGATGCCCAAAGAAGATAAATAAACCTATCCTCATCCTCTTCCTAGAAAGCTTAGACCAGCAGTCTGGCTGTGAGGCAGGTTTATGCTTTGGCTTTCACCTGGCATTGGCTTAATTTTGAGCTTTATCAGGTGAGTGAAGTGGGCTGTGCAGCAGACCTGAATAACCACCCTGACATTGAAAAAGCCCAATGAAATCATGAACAGAACAGACGTGTTGATATTCGTATTTCACAGTTAAAGTGCCGTTCATTCAGAATGTACTCTCTGTGAATTGGCAAAGCAGCTTGATGAATGTTTGGAGGAAGGGACTGCTGGTTATTAGCTCCGTTCCTGCTGGCTGCCAAATGGACTCTGGACTGATCTCAAAATCAACGTTTGAAATCAATCACTCTTTGACCTTCAGAGGCACTACTTTTTCCTATTAGTGAAGCTTTAAGTAGCAGTGTGTGTACAGATGTAGGATCTTCATTTGATCAACCTGTTGCAGGAGAACTTTCCTGAAATGCAGGAAATGTAAAGCTTGCAGTTTATCTGAGGTTGAAAAAGGCTTCTGAAGTTTGTACTTTCCACTGAAATTTAGACTAGATTTCCCCTTATGAAAAATGCAGCAACCCCTACAAAAATGTCCATTAATTATAATCCACATAAAAATGCACATTTCCTGTTGCTGCAGGATTTGTTTTCTACTATAGCAAACTGGTTCAAATGAAGATCCTACATATAGTCTCAGCAGCCGTGTCACTTGAGATGGCTCAATCAAACATTCTTGAAATTATTTACATTTTAAAAGAGACAGAGGAGAACAAAAGCAATAATTAATTTCTGCAGGCACCCTAGATAGTGGACCGGTGATGCCCACATTTATTGTGCAGGAAAACAACCTTCCTCAAAGATCTGCTAACCCATCTGGTTTAGGTGATTAGCAAAAGCTGAGGCAGATGGCGCCCTGGCCAGATTCTGCATTGCTTCAGGCAGGGTGTATTAATCTGCATAAACTACCGACTGGCTTGTCTGGCTGCCATGATTATTTTGGTGTGGTACAACATTTCTAACTGTGGCTGAATGGGAACATTTTACAAAGAGAAAAAACACCCTATTTTCCAGTGTTGGGTTACTGAAGGAATTGTCCACCAGCACAAGGCTCATTTACTGTGGTGAGATGAATGACTGGGACCCTCAGGATGTTTTTGTTAGGGACAAGGCAGGCGGTAATGTGGCCTTCCTCCCCTCCTCCTCAATGTGCACTGAACACGCTACACTGAATAAAACCACAGCCACTCCACTGGCAGTCCGTCTGGAAATATTGACACACCAGTGGAGAGCAGAGAGAGAGAGAGCAGCCCCAGAAGCTCCAGAAGCCCCAGAAGCCCCAGAAGCTCCAGGAATCCCCCTGAGTAGAGACTTTGGGCGGGAGGGCGGGAAGGTGAGGTGGAGCATTGGATTGCACTTGAAGCAGGTCACTTCTTTACTAGCTGAACCGAGTGAACCCTGCCTGAGTCAGCTACTTCCCAACCAATCTCTCCCGCCACGGTTGGTGAAGAGTCCACCCCTCCCTCCCTCCCTCCACCCCTCTCTTTCTCTCTCTCTTGCCTTCTCCTTGTTTATCTGTCTCCGTTCCCCACCCCCCCATTGATCGAGACTCGAGACTGCTGCAAGCCTATTGGCTGCCCCTCTCTCCCTTCACCAACACCCCCCACCTGACCCCCTTTACTCGCCCTCGAGTCCCAGTCGAGTTCAAGATTAACATATGTTAGGGATAAGTGATGGAATATCAGTATAGGTATATAGCACTACAAATATAGCACACAAAATACAGTGCAAACAATCAGCCACACACTGCCAATTGGAACACATGCTGTTCATCCCCTACTGATAAATGGTCTTTAGTTTGTGGGAGTGAAATGACCATATCCCCACTATATCCCACCCCTTTTCTAAACAGGATAATCTGCTCCTTGACCTTCACAGCCACTCATCTTAATGCATATCATAGATAAATGCTTTGTGGATCCTTATTTGGCACCAGGCTAGAACTGTGTATAATTTGTAATTAGGATACCTCTCAACATTGTATCAACATGTTTTTATAATTTACACTTGAGAAATGTGTCAGTAACGTGTTGGTTCCCATGTCAAATTATATTTCCATACACACACAATGATGCATGAACAAATATGTTCACACTTCAAATATTATATTTTGCAAAAGCTATCATCCTTGATGTAACCTGGCAGTCTATCCACAATCATCTGATTATGGTTTTGGTCTTTGTTTTAGTGAGTGAGTGAGTGAGTGAGTGAGTGAGTGAGTGAGTGAGTGAGTGAGTGAGTGAGTGAGTGAGTGAGTGAGTGAGTGAGTGAGTGAGTGAAGGAGTGAGTGAGTGAGTGAGTGAGAGAGTGAGAGAGAGTGAGAGAGAGAGAGATGTAATTATTAATGGCTGCCACCCCCTACTGATCTGATGGAAAACGCTAATCCATGACTGCTGGAATTCTTAGGGACCATTCGAAATTGACTGGGAAAGGTTGTGTGTGGAGAGTTTTGTTTTTTTATTGGCCACAGGGGAGGGTAGTGCTCTTTTCTCCCTGGTTTACGTTCACTCTTTTGTCTCCGCTTGCATGCACCTCCCCTACATCAAGGTGTTTTGGTTCTTCCCTTATGCTCTACGCTTTTCCGCGCGTTAACTTGTATTATAACCTGGGTGGTTCCAGTCCTGAATGCTGATTGGCTGAAAGCCAACAACTACCTAATACACAGACATCTAAGTAAACGAATAGAATAAGAATATATACATATAAATACAGTTGAAGTTGGAAGTTTACATACACTTAGGTTGGAGTCATTAAAACTCGTTTTTCAACCACTCCACAAATTTCTTGTTAACAAACTATTGTTTTGGCAAGTCAGTTAGGACATCTACTTTGTGCACAAGACAAGTAATTTTCCCAACAATTGTTTACAGACAGATTATTTCACTTATAATTCACTGTATCACAATTCCATTGGGTCAGAAGTTTACATTCGCGCCGTGAGGAAGCGTTGCAAAATAAATGTAGAAATCTATATTATTCAATTATTGCACCCACATTGCTCGCGTGCGCCAACGAGCGTCTGTGTTGCCAAGGGCTAAAATAGAAGTCAGTTCTATTTGTGACTCAGTTTGCGCTGCAAGTCCTGCCTCTCCCATCTCCTCGTTGGTTTATAGAAGCAGGTACCCACGTGCCATCTCCTCATTGGTTATACCCACGTGGGTGACTGAAAGACGAACAAGGTCAGTGGCGGTAATGCACCTAATTTGTGAAAGTTGCCAATTGCAATATAAAGTCAAGAGAAGAAAAAGCCTGGCAGGAGGAGAGATGACTAGAAATTATTTGGTCCTAGGACAAATTAGCTAGCAACAGCAAGCTAGCTAAATAGGACAAATTAGCTAGCAAGTAAGTGCAAGCTAGCACGCTAAATTGCTATAAATGTTTAATGCTTTTCGACCTGTCCCCAAATTAATGTAATTGGTTCAGAGTTTGTTTTGATATTTTAACCTGCGTGTCGTGATTGCGTTTGGTATGGAGGGACAAAATACATTTCTGCACAATGGCGCACGTGCGCAGCCGGTTGGGTTCCGTGTAAATTGACTGTGTCTTTAAACAGCTTGGAAAATTCCATAAAATTATGTCATGGCTTTAGAAACTTCTGATAGGCTAATTGATAGCATTTGAGTCAATTGGAGGTGTACCTGTGGATGTATTTCAAGTCTGTATCCTCTCTGTGTTAGTGATGGCTGTTTAACAGTCTGATGGCCTTGAGATTTTATTGGTCTATATTTTTAAGTCTCTCGGTCCCAGCTTTGATGCACTAAATATTCCATATAAGTCCACAAGAACAAATAGGAATATCTGATAGGCAGCGGGGAGGCCAGGTGCATCATCACGCATGATAGAACAATGAAGACATGAGACATACGCAGCTAAAAAAGCTCCCCTATTGATCTTGTTTAAGAACAGTACAATTATCCTACCCTAGCCTACCACACCACAATGCAATTAATTATTGTGTTATTGTATAACAATTGTATTATTATTATTTTGAATGTGTCATTCTATTTGGATCAGTTGTGGGTCTAGTCTGGACAGTTTATAAGGTCTAGAAAGGCACCGTAGCAGGCCAGTCTGGCTGTATTATTACTTCTGATACTGAGGTGCGCGGTCTGTTGCAGATTCTCCCAAGTCATCCTATAATTATGTGGCCATATACAGTACCAGTCAGACGTTTGGACACACCTACTCATGATTCCTACTCAAGGGTTTTTCTTAATTTGTAAAAATATTTTCTACATTATAGAATAATAGTGAAGACATCGAAACTGTGAAATAACACATATAGAATCATGTAGTAACTAAAACAGTGTTAAACAAATCTAAATATATTTTATATTTGAGATTCTTCAAAGTAGCCACCCTTTGCCCCGATAACAGCTTTGCACACTCTTTGCATTCTCTCAACCAGCTTCATGATGTAGTCACCTGGAATGCATCTCAATTAACAGGTGTGCCTTGTTAAAAGTGAATTTGTGTCATTTCTTTATTCTTAATGAGTTTGAGCCAGTCAGTTGTGTTGTGACAAGGTAGGGGTGGTATACAGAAGATGGCCCTATTTGGTAAAATACCAAGTCCATATTATGGTATGAACAGCTCAAACAAGCAAAGAGAAATTACAGTCCATCATTACTTTAAGACATGAAGGTCAGTCAATCTGGAAAATGTCAAGAACTTTGAAAGTTTCTGTCACGTTCTGACCTTTATTTCCTTTGTTTTGTATTTATTTAGTATGGTCAGGGCGTGAGTTGGGTGGGCAGTCTATGTTTGTTTTTCTATGATTTGGGGATTTCTATGTTTCGGCCTAGTATGGTTCTCAATCAGAGGCAGATGTCATTAGTTGTCTCTGATTGAGAATCATACTTAGGTAGCCTGGGTTGCACTGTTTGTTTGTGGGTGATTGTCTATGTTAGTGGCTTGTGTCAGCACAGGTCTCATTTGTAGCTTCACAGTCGTCATTGGTTTATTGTTTTTGGTTACTCTTTTGTACAGTGTTGCAGTGTTCAGTGTTCTCTTTATTAAAATTCACTATGAACATATACCACGCCGCATTTTGGTCCTCTGATCCTTCTCGCCTCTCCTCTTCAGATGAAGAGGAGGAAGACCGTGACAGTTTCTTCAAGTGTAGTCGAAAAAACATCAAGAGCTATAATGAAGCTGGCTCTCATGAGGACCGCCACAGGAAAGGAAGACCCAGAGTTACCTCTGCTGCAGAGGATAAGTTCATTAGAGTTAACTGCACCTCAGATTGCAGCCCAAATAAATGCTTCACAGAGTTCAAGTAACCGACACATCTCAACATCAACTGTTCAGAGGAGACTGCATAAATCAGGCCTTCATGGTCGAATTACTGCAAAGAAACCACTACTAAAGGACACCAATAAGAAGAAGAGACTTGCTTGGGCCAAGAAACACGAGCAATAGACATTAGACCGGTGGAGTCCAAATTGGAGATTTTTGGTTCCAAACGTTGCATCTTTGTGAGACGCAGAGTAGGTGAACGGATGATCTCCGCACGTGTGGTTCCCACTGTGAAGCATGGAGGAGGAGGTTTGATGGTGTGGGGGTACTTTGCTGGTGACACTGTCTGTGATTTATTTACAATTCAAGGCACACTTAACCAGCATGGCTACCAAAGCATTCTGCAGCGATATGCCATCTCATCTGGTTTGCGCTTAGTGGGACTATCATTTGTTTTTCAACAGGACAATGACCCAACACACTTCCAGACTGTATCAGGGCTATTTGACCAAGGAGAGTGATGGACTGCTGCATCAAATAACTTGGCCTCCACAATCACCCAACCTCAACCCAATTCGGAGTGTTTTGGATGAGTTGGACCGCAGAGTGAAGGAAAAGCAGCCAACAAGTGCTCAGCATATGTGGTAACTGCTTCAATACTGTTGGAAAAGCATTCCAGGTGAAGTTGTTTGAGAGAATGCCAAAAGCTCTCAAGGCAAATGGGTGGCCACTTTGAAGAATCTCAAATATAAAATATATTTTGATTTGTTTAACGCTTTTTTTGGTTACTACATGATTCCATATGCATTATTTCATAGTTTTGATGTCTTCACTATTATTCAGCAATGTAGAAAGTAGTAAAAAATAAACAAAAAACCCTTGAGTGAGTAGGTGTGTCCAAACTTTGAATGGTACTGTATGTTCCCAGCAGGCCCGGTTATTCAGGAAAGCCTATCACACGCTTTGCTCTGCCTCCTCTCCAATCCGAGCAGCTGTTCATTGCGCAACTAGAACCTAACAAATCCTGGATTGATTTGATTAACGCTGCAATATAGCCTAAATATTGTCATTGAACTTTTTTAATGTATTATCCTTTATATGTGGCATAAACATAACCAGTCACAATGTTTTAGTCTGATTAGGCTACTTCAAAACTCTCCTGTTATCATGAGCGTGTTCGTCCAAAATATGATTCCAGCCCATCCTCAAAATGTCTTGACATTGAAACCCTAAAGACTGGCAAGTGGGCTAATCCAGTGTCACTTTTATTATGCCTGCACATCATGGTTCACCAGCAGCTCCAAACATCAAAAAAATAAAATCTACAGACTAGCCAAAACATGCTTGTAAGAATTGTACTTAAACTTCCCCCTCATACTCATCTGGAAGTCAAGCATTGTAAGCAGCTAGGCTGGTTATCTGTGGAAAAAAAGAGCAGTATTAATTCCACTTGGTCCACTGAATTATCACGGACTCAGCCCCCAGATATCTGTCCAACTATTTGGTCCCGCTTCAAATGAAGTTGAGCTTATAAAGGCTTCATAAAGCATTCATAATGGCATCTTTAGCATAAATGTGACAAAGCATCTATAACCATATGTCATGCTTTATAAAGGGTTCACAAATGTTACATAACTGTGTGATATAATTACCAATGTCACATGTGACATAACCCACTATGTCAAAAATGACATAAACATGTGCTTTATAAATGGTGACAGGTTGTGCTGCAGGATGACACACGCTCTAAAGAGAAGTCATGTTTGTCACATTTTACACCATGCAACAGTTACCAGTGATGAAAGCCCCAACAAAGGACATTTAAAGTGGCTTTCGTCTGAAACCAAGTGACATGTTCCTCAGTACACAAACACTCACACAACAATATAACTAGCCATAATGTGAGGTGCTGTGCCCAGTCAGGTGTTTGACACAACAATATAACTAGCCATACCGTGAGGTGCTGTGCCCAGTCAGGTGTTTGACACAACAATATAACTAGCCATACTGTGAGGTGCTGTGCCCAGTCAGGTGTTTGACACAACAATATAACTAGCCTTACCGTGAGGTGCTGTGCCCAGCCAGGTGTTTGACACAACAATATAACTAGCCATACTGTGAGGTGCTGTGCCCAGTCAAGTGTTTGACACAACAATATAACTAGCGATACTGTGAGGTGCCCAGACAGGTGTTTGACACAACAATATAACTAGCCATACCGTGAGGTGCTGTGCCCAGCCAGGTGTTTGACACAACAATATAACTAGCGATACTGTGAGGTGCTGTGCCCAGTCAAGTGTTTGACACAACAATATAACTAGCGATACTGTGAGGTGCCCAGACAGGTGTTTGACACAACAATATAACTAGCCATACCGTGAGGTGCTGTGCCCAGCCAGGTGTTTGACACAACAATATAACTAGCGATACTGTGAGGTGCCCAGCCAGGTGTTTGACACAACAATATAACTAGCGATACTGTGAGGTGCCCAGACAGGTGTTTGACACAACAATATAACTAGCCATACCGTGAGGTGCTGTGCCCAGCCAGGTGTTTGACACAACAATATAACTAGCGATACTGTGAGGTGCCCAGCCAGGTGTTTGACACAACAATATAACTAGCCATACTGTGAGGTGCTGTGCCCAGACAGGTAATTGACACAACAATATAACTAACCATACTGTGAGGTGCTGTGCCCAGACAGGTGTTTGACACAACAATATAACTAGCCATACTGTGAGGTGCTGTGCCCAGACAAGTGTTTGACACAACAATATAACTAGCGATACCGTGAGGTGCTGTGCCCAGTCAAGTGTTTGACACAACAATATAACTAGCCATACTGTGAGGTGCTGTGCCCAGTCAAGTGTTTGACACAACAATATAACTAGCCATACTGTGAGGTGCTGTGCCCAGTCAGGTGTTTGACACAACAATATAACTAGCCATACTGTGTGGTGCCCAGCCAGGTGTTTGACACAACAATATAACTAGCCATATTGTGAGGTGCTGTGCCCAGACAGGTGTTTGACACAACAATATAACTAGCGATACTGTGAGGTGCCCAGACAGGTGTTTGACACAACAATATAACTAGCCATAATGTGAGGTGCTGTGCCCAGACAGGTGTTTGACACAACAATATAACTAGCCATAATGTGAGGTGCTGTGCCCAGACAGGTGTTTGACACAACAATATAACTAGCCATAATGTGAGGTGCTGTGCCCAGACAGGTGTTTGACACAACAATATAACTAGCCATAATGTGAGGTGCTGTGCCCAGACAGGTGTTTGACACGACAATATAACTAGCCATACTGTGAGGTGCTGTGCCCAGACAGGTGTTTGACACAACAATATAACTAGCCATACAGTGAGGTGCTGTGCCCAGTCAGGTGTTTGACACAACAATATAACTAGCCATACTGTGAGGTGCTGTGCCCAGACAGGTGTTTGACACGACAATATAACTAGCCATACTGTGAGGTGCCCAGACAGGTGTTTGACACAACAATATAACTAGCCATACTGTGAGGTGCTGTGCCCAGACAGGTGTTAGACACAACAATATAACTAGCCATACTGTGAGGTGCTGTGCCCAGAGAGGTGTTTGGCACAAAATATAACGGTCTCATTTGTTAGAGATGTCCACTAGAATAACACCATAGCCAGAGACTTTATTATTCACTGTTTAAAATACACTGAGTGTACAAAACATTAATAACACCTGCTCTTTCCATGACATGTACTTACCAGGTGAATCCAGCTGAAAGCAATGATCCCTTATTGTTAAATCCACTTATATCAGTGTAGATGAAGGGGAGTAGACAGGTTAAAGAAGGATTTTTAATCCTTGAGACAATTGAGACATGGCTTGTGTATGTGTGCCATTCAGAGGGTAAATGACAAAATATTGAAGTCCCTTTGAACGGGGTATGGTAGTAGGTGCCAGGTTCACCGGTTTGCGTCAAGGACTGCAAAACTGCTGGGTTTTTCACGCTCAACAGTTTCCTGTGTGTATCAAAAATGGTCCACCACACAAAGGACATCCAGCCAACTTGACACAACTGTGGGAAGCATTGGAGTCAACATGGGCCAATCACAGATTGTCAAGCCAAGGCTTCGATACTGGTTAGGCCTACGAGGTAGGGAGAGATGTATTTTCTGTTTGTTGAGATTGACATAGTCTATTTACTGTGGTGTTGAAAACACAAACCATGATATTGAAGCGCCTGATGTCGGTATACTTTGTTTCTTGGTTGTGTGGTGCTTTGGCACAGAAACCTGTTGGTGGAACATTTGTTACATATATTTTATATAATTATAAATATACCATCAAAATGTAGAACATCTGATTTCCCCCTATCTGCAGCTGGCTCTGATTGTTGTGTAAATGAATCAGGAAGGGAGAGGGAGCACGTCTGTGGTGGTCGGCGATTCTTGCGTGGCATTGACTGTGCCACAAAAGCATGCTGAAGTGGCACAGTCGATATCCACGTTTGTTAACACAGGGTTGCTACATGTAGCTCTAGAGTTCCGTGTAGCACTAGAGTTCCGTGTAGCGCTAGAGTTCTGTGTAGCACTAGAGTTCCGTGTAGCGCTAGAGTTCCGTGTAGCACTAGAGTTCCGTGTAGCACTGCACTGATCTATGGTCTAGACTTTTCTAAGAGGGCTTTCGGTGGGTTATCTCTTGGTTGTGGCTGTGTTTTCCTTGGTTCCCTGTTAGACCCTGCTGGGTTGTTAACATGCTGTGTGATTTCCAGCTGTGTAATGCACACAATACTGTCCAAACAAATCAACTCAGAGCATAGCGGAGCCCACCAGTGCAGGGGCTGATACAGACTGGGGAGGTGACGAACAAACACTCGGGTAGACTTGGCTCTCCAGATCGTAGTCTGATGAACGATTCTGATACAGCAACTATAACAACTGGGTACCGGTTTGCTCTGTTATCAAATGGATTTCCCCGCATTAATTGGCCTTAATGTGTCGTTGTGTCCCATGGTGTGTGAAAGACGATGCTCTGGTCTGATGAAAGTGTATCTTCAGTTGTACTGTACTTTATAGCAGACCCTTTGTGCGCAGCTGCAGAATGCAAGCCTGTGCATCGTGATAACTGTGGTGGGTGAGGTGTTCTATGTATAGAAAGGCAGACGATGGGGAGCAGTTGGCCTTTGGAGCTGGTGCTTAGTTGGAACCCTATGTTCAAGTATCACTGTTGAACCGTTAACTCAGCCACAAATACTTGTGTTTCGCTGTGCATAACAGAGCCTTAATGATCAGAGTGATGATTGCGGTGTTCATTGACATTGTAGAAACGGGTCCGTTTGAAAAAAGATCAAAGCTAGGATCTCCTTCACGTTTTACTCTGCAGGTGATGTTTATGTACAGCTATTTTTGTTGATTTAATAGATGGATATGATGTGATTGAGGTATTGTACTCAATTCAACCAAGTACAGAAGCACATCAGTTTTACTTCAATGGAATTCAGTGTGTGCTATCTCTGCTGTGTGCTTGGGGAGATTCAGAGTAGTTTAGTCGAGGGCTAAACACATGACACGTGACTGTTGTGCTCCAGCTCTGAACAACAACTCTTCTGACACCCTATTTCCAAAGCAGGCACAGACGGAGGGGTGAATGTGGAATGTGTGTTATGTTTTTATTTAGTTTAGAATCTTCACAAGATACAGCCGAAAGTGTGTCACAGGCTGACCCAGGTTCAGTATGAGGCAGCAGTTTGCAGGGCGGTTGGCCCCTGAGACAGAGCGAGGCCAGGCGGAGTCTGTCTCCAGGAAGCTTGTTGCAGAGGAGACGTTAAACACTGAGTTCCTGTTTGACATCTGTTTCTACCGAGCCAAGTAGAGCGGGCGGGCAGGCAGGCAGGCCTCTCTCCAATTCTAAGGGGCTTTATTGACGTGGGAAACATATGTGTACATTAACAAAGCAAGTGAAATAATCTATTAACAAAAAACAATAAAACAAAAACAATTAGAAATTAACAGTAAATATTCCACTCAAAGGTTTAAAAAATATAAAGGCATGTTAAGTGTTATGTTATCAGCTGTGTACAGTGTTTTAACAATGTGCAAATATTTGAAGTACAAATAGTAACGGAAGATAAATAAATAGATAAAGGTATGTTGTCTTTACAATGTTGTTTTTGCTCCACTGGTTGCCCTTTTCTCATGGCAATGGGTCACAAATCTTGCTGCTGTGATTGCACACATTTCGCCTAACAGATAAGGGATATATCAATGTTTCAAATTCTTTGTGATCTGTGTGAAATATGTGTCTCTAATACGGTCATACATTTGACAGTAGGTTAGGAAGTGCAACTCAGTTTCCACCTAATTTTGTGGACAGTGGCTATATATCCTGTCTTCTCTCGAGAGCCAGGTCTGCCTATGGCAGCCTCTCTCAATAACAAGGCTAACTTAGTCTGTACATGGTGAAGGATTTTGTTAATGTTGGCTCAGTCACAGTCGTCAGGTATTCTGCCACTGTGTACTCTCTGTTTGGTTGGTTCTAATTGTTTTGCTGTCCTGGGGTTCTGTGGGTTCTGTTTGCATTTGTCTAAAGAGGCCCACAACCACTCTTCTCTAGGTTAATCTTTCTGTAGGTGAGGGCTTTGTGGTCAAATGTGTGGGCATTGGTTCCTTTGATATGGTTGTAAAATAAGTTATTTTCAAAAAATATATATAATTAGTGGGTATAATCTTAATTCTGCTCTGCATGTATTATTTGGGGTTTTACTTTGCATGCAAAGGATATTTTTGAATTAGTTTTAGCCAGATCCTAATTGGTATGTCGCTTTTTATGTTCCTTCTCTCTCTATCGCTCTCTCTCTCTGCCAGGGAAAAGGAGGCGGTTTAACTGCTCTGTGACCCCTTCCTCCCCACCCCTGTGGAAACCAAAGAAATTCGGATGACGCTCCTATCGGTTGACTCGGTGCCCAGAATAACGAAACGTTGAGAGATAAAATCAGGCAAGACAGGTTCTTACACATGCTACTAACCTGCTAGACTGTCAACCCGCAGGCTTGTGAATAATGAACCAGCTGTATATTTTGAGAGAGAGAGAGAGAGAGAGAGAGAGAGAGAGAGAGAGAGAGAGAGAGAGAGAGAGAGACACGACAGATTTGAAAGTGAACCCTTCATCTAAGGTGACTGATTCTGTTGCAGGCTACCAATTTAGTCTCAGAAAATTTCTCACTCAAGTTGAACTGACAAAAAAAAGTACAACCTGAAAGTAAATGTTAGGTACTACTTGAAGGCTGACAGATATGCTACATTGCATAAGAGAAACACATAGGCTTATTTTTCTTTTCACCAACTCGAAGTGATCACATGAAATTTCACTTAGCGTGATGAGGAAGGAAGAGCAATGTATTGGAAGAACTCTGCTTCCTTGTTTCCACTCGAGTCACTTAGAAATATCTCTTATTTGTTTTTCCATCATCAATATGGCCAATGGCCAATGCAAACCTCCTGCCCGCCTGCCTTCTGCCCTGAGTGAGGACACATGGCGTTGCAGTGTATTTTTAGCATCTAGCGATAGAGTGACCTGCCAGACATCAGAGGACCAATTATCCACCTACTACACCTTATGTTACATGAAACCCTAGAATGGGCAAAGGAGAGGTACACATGGAGCGGAGCCACACAGGCCCTTCAGGCACTTGATGATGTCAGTGTTGGAGGCTGAAAGAGGACACTGAGGTGGAGTGGGTGACACAGCCCGGGCAGAAGGCCAGACATGCAGGTGTTAATAAAGAATCAGTTCTAAGAAATCCTATTACTTTACTTTACTTTACTTGAACTTGTTCTGCTAAATAAAGAAAGCATGAAGAGGATGTTTGTGGTCATGTTTGTTTTCAGTTGGATTAGTGTTTTTCAAAAGTGCATGGAAAGACTGAAACGTCTCAAGTGTGTCTGGGACGTCATCATTAGATCAAATTGATGATGTCGTTGCTTCCACCAGTTTTAGAAGAGCTAAATATCTCTACACTGAAATAATGTTGTATTATTTTATGATCATATTATAAACCTTGCAGATTGTTTCTTTCTGTGGAAATGCTGAGGGGTATAGGCACAACCCACGTTTCCACTGATTTGTGTCTTTATTAAAAGTGACTGTTTGGTGATTCACACTTTCCACTGTATGGGGCAATTGGCGGACGGGGATTTCTTTGTCTGTGAGTAATTGTTTTGCTACATGGTGTGTAACACAATCTTAAATAGTTACTCTACTGTATGTTTAGCTACATTTGGATTAAAGCGTCTGCTAAATGGCTTATATTATTATTATTAATATATTACATCACACAGAGAGTTGACAACTTGGCTTCAAGTTGAAGTTGGCAGTTTAGATATAAGTGTTATTGAAAGGTAAGGCCATTGCCTCTCTCTTTAGTGGGTAGTTTAGGTTTCGAATCAATCAGATATACAGTGAAATGATACAATGACTATGAGGTTAAAGTGCGGGTTCACTGTATTTCCATTGACTGTATAGTGAAAGGGAGACATCTGAATCACCTTGCTGAATGCACCTGTCTAGAGGAACATGTTGTCCCTGAGGCAGGGCATTGTATGTGATGCTGACACATAGTCACCTTAGTCTATCCAATTTATTAATAAAACATCCTTATGTGAGGAAAACCTTATTCGCTTAAGTGCACCCAGAATTACAGAGAGATGCGGGCAGAAAATAAAAACTGTACGCACATTGTCTGTGTGAGAGACAGGGTGGGAGAGAGAGAATCAGAGAGAGAGAGAAAGGAGACAGAGACATGAGGGAGATGTAGGCTGAGATAGCCTGGCCCTGCAGGCTGGTATAGCCTGGCCCTGCAGGCTGGTATAGCCTGGCCCTGCAGGCTGGTATAGCCTGGCCCTGCAGGCTGACATAGCCTGGCCCTGCAGGCTGGTATAGCCTGGCCCTGCAGGCTGGTATAGCCTGGCCCTGCAGGCTGAGATAGCCTGGCCCTGCAGGCTGACATAGCCTGGCCCTGCAGGCTGGTATAGCCTGGCCCTGCAGGCTGGTATAGCCTGGGCCTGCAGGCTGGTTTAGCCTGGCCCTGCAGGCTGGTATAGCCTGGCCCTGCAGGCTGAGATAGCCTGGCCCTGCAGGCTGGTATAGCCTGGCCCTGCAGGCTGGTATAGCCTGGCCCTGCAGGCTGAGATCAGCCTAATCATTAGAGGAGATAATGCGGGGATGAGTAGTATGACATCAATATTAGGCACTCAGGCCCAGGAGCACCATTGTTGCCTGCCTGCCTGTCCCTCCCCCCTCCCTCCCCCTCCCCCTCTTCCCTCCTCCCCTCCACCCTGTGCTGAGTAAACAGTGGCTCCCCAGGGAGAAAGCCAGTCATTGATGGCCTGGCAGTCTACTGTGCATTGTTACAAGGCCTGAAGAGAATCCATAGTGACCTCATCCACAGACGGGAGCCCTACCTGTCCCCGGCTGCCATAGAGGGAGTACAGAGGGAGAGAAAAACACTGGCGAAATGTATTCGATTGCTAGTAAAATGAAGTAAAACAATGATGTTCGGGGGTTTTGACATTGATGGAGTGTCGTATGCCTCTAGTGGCTTAGTCTTTTATTCAATCGTGAAAATAAAGTGTTTGTGTTGTGTTGGGGGAAATGTAGTATTCCTCACTGCAGGTACGGTTTCACAGTTCTGGTGATGAGCATATTGAGGTGATCATACTCTTTCTCTGACATCAGAGGAAAGACGTGCACATTTTCACTAGAGGATTGCATGTGTGGTAATGGCATGCCGTGTTGCCTCAGAAAATCTGTGTCATCTTTATTAGAGAAAGAAGATATTCTGTGGGGGAATTAAAGGACAGAAATAAACGAGTGGTAGTTTTACAGAATCGACTGTATCTGAATAATCTCATCGGTGAAGATTACCACCACTTACTGGAATCATGATCAGTCTATGTCAGAGGTCACCAAGCTTTTTCTGAGTCAAGATCACTTTCACAGTCAAAAAGCAAACCAAGATCTACCTCTCCGATTAAAAAAAAAAAAGAACTTAAATTGTAACATTAACCTGATAAAACCAGTTCTATGGGAATGAAGTTCGTGCAGTAGTCTTAATACATTATCACAGCAAATTGGTTCTTCTCAGACCATTTTATATATGAAAACTCAAGCTTTGATAACAAAATAGATCAGTTGGTGTAGCACTTGTGAAGCACAGCTGAGCATAAATTGAAATGAGTGAGACTCCGGTGAGACTGACCAGAGAGAGGAGACACCGTCTTCCACCTGATGGTGAAACTCGAGTCGCACTGCATCTGCCTCATGCACAAACTCATGTTGTTCCTTTGACCAGAGATAGTTAAATATTCCTCAATATTAAAATAGACACGACGAGCTGCTAATAATAATTAGAAAGCATGACTATCGATACACTTGGCGACTCATTCATTGCAGTGCGAGTGGAAGTAGGGAGAAGTGCATCTTATGTTTTGTAATAGTGTTGAATAAAACAGTGGTGATAGTGTTGAATAAAACAGTGGTGATAGTGTTGAATAAAACAGTGGTGATAGTGTTGAATAAAAACTTCAACATGAACTCACTCATAAAAACGGCAGCTCTTTGCTTTATTCTTTGACTGTCTCTCTCTGGTCATATGGTTTTAAAAGTTATGAAATCTCATGTAGTCTAGTATCAAACTGCAGTGGCCGTGGAAGTTGAAGGCAAGGGGATTTGAGCTATCTGTTGGCCAGCGCTGTAGGCTCTTCTCTTTTTTTAGCCACAGATCTCCAGGTCTTTTCAGACAAATGAAATGTGCCAAAATGGGAATACTTTGCCTACCCAGTGTGCATGACTTCTGAATCGAGTGCACCTACCGCCAAAGCGCAACATACACAAAAAAGAAGAAACGTAAGCCTTTATCATTAGCTTTTCTACAGAAACGTTTGGTGATCGACTAGGAATGCCTTGAAAATCGATCAGTCAATCGCAATCGACCGGTTGGTGACCACTGGTCTATATTGATCTTACCAAGATATCAAACACTGGCACGAAAAAAAATGAAAAATGAAATACTATATCTACCTGTATATGACACCTCAAAAAGACCTAGACATCTGGCTGGAGTTATATTGCAAGAATGTGCTTTGTGTTTAGTCTGGATTATTCCAAGAACGTCTGCTGCTCTGTCATGATGTAAAGGTAACTGCCAAAATAAAGGAAACACTTGAGAAAAGGAGGGATACAAATTACACTGTATATTGAAAGCAGCTGCTTCCACACAAGTGTGGTTCCTGAGTTAATTAAGCAATTAACATACCATCATGCTTAGGGTCATGAATAGAAATGTGCAGTTGCCCTTTATTTTGGCTACCATGGCTAGAAGAGATCTCAGTGACTTTGAAAAGAGGGGTCTCAAAGGACCATAGGGGGTTTAAAGTGTGTGTGTGTGTGTGTGTGTGTGTGTGTGTGTGTGTGTGTGTGTGTGTGTGTGTGTGTGTGTGTGTGTGTGTGTGTGTATGTGTATGTATGTATGTGTGTGTGTGTGTGTGTGTGTGTGTGTGTGTGTGTGTGTGTGTGATCAAATCAAATCAAATTGTATTTTTCATATGCACCGAATACAACGGGTGTGGACTTTACAGTGAAAAGTTTGCTTACGATGCAGAGTTTAAAAATAGTAATACAAGAGGAATAAAATACACAGGAATGGAGCTGCACACAGGGAGTACCAGTACCAGATCACTGTGGAGCTATACACAGGGAGTACCAGTACCAGATCACTGTGGAGCTATACACAGGGAGTACCAGTACCAGATCACTGTGGAACTATACACAGGGAGTACCAGTACCAGATCACTGTGGAGCTATACACAGGGAGTACCAGTACCAGATCACTGTGGAACTATACACAGGGAGTACCAGTACCAGATCACTGTGGAGCTATACACAGGGAGTACCAGTACCAGATCACTGTGGAGCTATACACAGGGAGTACCAGTATCAGATCACTGTGGAGCTATACACAGGGAGTACCAGTACCAGATCACTGTGGAGCTATACACAGGGAGTACCAGTACCAGATCACTGTGGAGCTATACACAGGGAGTACCAGTACCAGATCACTGTGGAGCTATACACAGGGAGTACCAGTACCAGATCACTGTGGAGCTATACACAGGGAGTACCAGTACCAAATCACTGTGGAGCTATACACAGGGAGTACCAGTACCAGATCACTGTGCAGAGGTATTGAGGTAGATACACTACATGGTATACAAAAGTATGCAGTTTTACCGGTGTAGAATAATATTGAAGACATCAAAACTATAAAATAACACATATGGAATCAGGTAGTAACCAAAAAAGTGTTAAACAAATCAAAATATATTTTGTATTTGATATTCTTCAAAGTAGCCACCCTTTTGCCTTGATGACAGCTTTGCACACTCTTGGCATTCTCTCCACCAGCTTCACCTGGAATGCTTTTTCAACAATCTTGAAGGAGTTCCCACATATGCTGAGCACTTGGTTGGCTGCTTTTCCTTCACTCTGCGGTCCAACTCATCCCAAACCATCTCAATTGGGTTGAGGTCAGGTGATTGTGGAGGCCAGGTCATCTGATGCAGCACTCCATCACTCTCCTTCTTGGTCAAATAGCCCTTACACAGCCTAGAGGTGTGTTGGGTCATTGTCCTGTTGAAAAACAAATGATAGTCCCACTAAGCTCAAACCAGATGAGATGGCGTATCGCTGTAGAATGCTGTGGTAGCCATGCTGGTTAAGTGTTCCTTGAATTCTAAATAAATCACCAACTGTGTCACCAGCACAGCACCCCCACACCATCACACTTCCTCCTCCATGCTTCACGGTGGGAACCACACATGCAGAGATCATCCTTTCACCTACTCACAAAGACACAGAGGTTGGAACCAAAAATCTCAAATTTTGACACATCAGACCAAAGGACAGATTTCCACCGGTCTAATGTCTATTGCTCGCGTTTCTTGGCCCAAGCAAGTCTCTTCTTCTTATTGGTGTCCTTTAGTAGTGGTTTCTTTGAAGCAATTTGACCATGAAGGCCTGATTTATGTAGTCTCCTCTGAACAGTTGATGTTGAGATGTGTCTGTTACTTGAACTCTGTGAAGCATTTATATGGGTTGCAATTTCTGAGGCTGTTAACTCTAATGAACTTATCCTCTGCAGCAGAGGTAACTCTGGGTCTTCCTTTCCTGTGGCGGTCCTCATGAGAGCCAGTTTCATCACAGCACTTGATGGTTTTTGTGACTGCACTTGAAAATACTTTTAAAGTTCTTGAAATGTTCTGCATTGACTGACCTTCAAGTCTTAAAGTAATGATGGACTGTTGATTCTCTTTGCTTATTTGAGCTGTTCTTGCCATAATATTGAGTTGGTCTTTTAATAAATATTGCTATCTTCAGTATACCTTGTCACAACATAACTGATTGGCTCAAATGCATTAAGAAGGAAAGAAATTCCACAAATGACCTTTTAACAAGGCAAACCTGTTAATTGAAATGCATTCCAGGTAACTACCTCATGAAGCTGGTTGAGGGAATGCCAAGAGTGTGCAAAGCTGTCATCAAGGCAAAGGGTGGCTACTTTGAAGAAACTCAAATATAAAACATGTTTGGATTTGTTTCAACACTTTTTTGGTTACTGCATGATTCCTTATGTGTTATTTCATAGTCTTGATGTCTTCATTATTATTCTACAATGTAGAAAATACACAACAAAATGAAAGGTGTGACTTCCAGACTTCTATAGGACATGCTCTGCAATAGAACCATGGGCACTGTGACTAAAAATAGTTTAAGAAGCAGTGATGGTGGGATGGAGAGGTGTTTCCAAGGGTGTGTTTCTCTGTGTCTCAGAGGAGCAGCTGTCTGAAGAAGCCATTAGAGTGGACCCTTCATAGTCACGCCCTCCTAGAGCAGGGGAGACCCGATCTAATTGGCCAAGCTTTGATGTGATGCACATTCTCTAACCTTCTCAATGCAGCACGTACCACTTAACTTAATACACTTTTCTTTCATCTGCTAAGCCAATTCATTTGTAGCGTGGAATAAAATATCGAAGAGAAAAAAGCTCATTTTGAGACTTTGTGATGGTGGTGTGTTACCATATGATATATTTGAAGCTTTGTGTGAATGTTTATTATGATGCGTAGTTGTTATGGAAAGCTGTTCGTATGACTGATTGTGTCATGAGATCATTGCATATGCTGTAATATTTCATTCTTAATACATCGATTAATAACAGGAGGAAAAAGGAGCAATTTCTTGCCATTTTCTACGGATTCAACATGATGAAAGAGAACCAGCCCCTGAGATTCTGTCATGGCATTCTGAGAATGTACTATTAGACCAGGGGAAAGTTCTCTGACTCATTTCTGCCTTCCTCATTGAAATAATGACTCGGGGTGAGCGCAAAAAAACGCTTTAGACATCAGAGCATACTTGCCGTGTGTGTGCAGGGGGGGCACACATGTTTGTGTGTGTGTGTGTGTGTCTGCCTGCCTGCCTGCGTGTTAAAATGTGGAAGTGAAAGTGAGTGTGCGTGTGTTTGTGCGTGTGTGTGTTTGTGTATCTGCTTATATGTAAATGTGTGTGTGACTCACCACACCTCCACCCCTCATTCCTCCCTCTCTCTCCCCACCTCACCAAACCTCCACCCCCATTACTCCCTCTTACTGTCCCAACTCACTTCACCTCCACCCCTCATTACTCCCTCCGTCTCTCTCCCCACCTCACTTCACCTCCACCCCTCATTACTCCCTCCGTCTCTCTCCCCACCTCACCTCACCTCCACCCCTCATTACTCCCTCCGTCTCTCTCCCCACCTCACCTCACCTCCACCCCTCATTACTCCCTCCATCTCTCTCCCCACTTCACTTCACCTCCCCCTCATTACTCCCTCCCTCTCCCCACCTCACCTCCACCCCTCATTTCTCCCTCCCCATCTCACCTCACCTCCACCCCTCATTACTCTCTCTCTTCCCACCTCACCTCACCTCCACCCCTCATTTCTCCCTCCCCATCTCACCTCACCTCCACCCCTCATTACTCTCTCTCTCCCCACCTCACCTCACCTCCACCCCGCATTACTCTCTCTCTCCCCACCTCACCAAACCTCCACCCCCATTACTCCCTCTCTCTCCTCTCCTCACCTCACCTCCAACCCTCATTACTCCCTCTCTCTCCCCATCTCACCTCACCTCCACCCCCCATTACTCCCCCTCTCCCCACCTTACCTCCACAGCAATGGGAAAAAGTTATTATATTCTCTCAGGCAAGATGTGAAAGGAGTGGGATGAGCATTACTGAAGGAATCATAATGGAATGCTACAGTACATTTCCCCCATGCATTTCTCAATTACACACTAGTCATCTAGGCTAACAGCACTCAGGTACTGTTCTGTTCTGAGTCTGCCTCCTTCAGCAGGACCAGGGGAGCTGGCTGGTTTACTTCAGCCAGCCATTCCCTCAGATGACCTTCACTCTGCAGAGAAAGCAGTGATAAATCCTGCCATGACTCACTGCTGGCTAACGCCTTGACAGGTGGAGTCTGGGCTTGGTTTTTTATGAGCTCTCCCAGTAAAAAGCAAGTCTTTTGGTGTGGAGGAGTAAGGTCATGGAGAGGGAAAGACTATTTTGCTTCCCAAATAGCACCGTATTCATCGGCTCTGGTTGAAAGTAGTGCACTAAATAGGGAATAGGGTACCATGTGGGACATATCCACAGGCTCACCCTTTGACATGATAACTCCTCTATTATGTTCCATCTGATACCAGTCGTGTCCAGGCATGTCGTTCATCAACACTGCCTCATTGTCATGAGTAGTTCACAGTGTGCTTTTTCCCAAACCTCAGTCATCTACAGCAGTGTTTCTTAACTCCAGTCCTCCAGTACCCCCAACAGTACACATTTTTGTTGTAGCCCCAGACAAACTCACCTGATTAAACTTGTCAACCTATCATCACGCCCTCAATGAGTTGAAACAGAATTTGTCTGGGATTCCACACAAAAATGTGTGGAGTTGGGTCGTCACTAGTTACCACAAGCACAAAGTCATAAACCCTGCCTATTTCTACAATTGGTCTTCTTAAGATGTGATTTTCAACCTAACCATAACCTTAACCACAATGCTAACCTTATGCCTGTCACATCTGCTCCCGCTCTTCCCCCCTGGTGCTTGAGGGCGCCAGGCTGCCCTGCATCACGTACTCCTGCCATCTATTACGCACACCTGCCTTCCCTCGTCACGCACATCAGCAATATTGGACTCACCTGGACTTACTCATCATCTGTTTATTACCTCCCCCATATTTGTCAGTTCCCCTGCTCTGTTCCCCGCTGCAGCATTGATTGTTTTTTGTCTGTATTATTAGTTTGCTGACGCTGTTCCTGTCTCGTTCTTTATTAAATATTTGACTCCCCGTACCTGCTTCGTCTCTCCAGAGTCAATTCATGTGACGATGCCTAACCCTAATCTTAAATTAAGACCAAAAAGACTATTTGTTTTCATGAATTTTTACAATATAGCAATTTTTGACTATGTGGCTGTGGAAACTACTGGAAACCCTGGAGTTGGGAACCCCTGGTCTAAATCATCGCGTGTTACTGAAAAAGTACATTTGACAAACAATTTCAAAGTCAGATTCAGTATTGGGTTGCAGAGAGTTCATGCAGAGCGTTCATATACTCACTTTGGCACACGTTTACAATGAGAGACTAATACATACATGTAGAATTGACTTTTGTTGCTTTAGCCTGGTCTCAATGAAGACCCTCACAGTACTGCACGGTATGCACAGACCTCACACTAAATGAGATTGATAGGCAAGGCCGGGCCGGACACATGTGTATGCTGCAAGTCATGTAGCATGTTATTGAGCACATAGGCCTAGACTGCAGGACTGGCCAATGCCTGGCTGGGCATTTTGCCTTTCGAGGATATTGAAAATGTGTCTATGGGATGGCTGTTCCATATGGATGGAACTGGGGAGAACATGGCGGGATCAAAGAGAGGAATAGGTTTTGTGCCCTGAATGCACCCTATGCCCTAATTTTGATTACTTTTGACCCGGTTTAGGTCAAAAATAACACACTAGATAGGGAATAGGGTGCAATTTTAGACACAGCTATAGCCTCCCCTCAGTGAGTCAGAGGTCTTCCCTGTAGTTTTCTATGGCCAGGCTCCACTCACCTGGATATGGACATTCCTTCATCTGCTCTGCTCTCTCTCCCTCCCCCTCCCTCCCCCTCACTCACTCTCTCTCTCTCTCTCTCTCTCCCTCTCCCCCAGCCCTCCCTCTCCCTCTCTCTCTCTCTCTCCTCTCTCTCTCTCTCTCTCTCTCTCTCTCTCTCTCTCTCTCTCTCTCTCTCTCTCTCTCCCTCCCTCCCTCTCCGTCTCCCTCTCCCTCTCCCTCCCCCTCTCTCTCTCTCTCTCTCTCTCCCTCTCCCCCAGCCCTCACAGGACATGGTAAAGCTGCCTGCTGGGTTTTCCACCAGACACAGGCTGGAATGTGACCCATTCATCAAATAGAGAGCAAATAAATCACATAGCTAATATGGCTTCATCACAGAGAGCAGGCCCTTATCAGGGTGTGGCGTGTTCAAATCAAATCAAATCAAATTTATTTATATAGCCCTTCGTACATCAGCTGATATCTCAAAGTGCTGTACAGAAACCCAGCCTAAGACCCCAAACAGCAAACAATGCAGGTGTAAAAGCACGGTGGCTAGGAAAAACTCCCTAGAAAGGCCAAAACCTAGGAAGAAACCTAGAGAGGAACCAGGCTATGTGGGGTGGCCAGTCCTCTTCTGGCTGTGCCGGGTAGAGATTATAACAGAACATGACCAAGATGTTCAAATGTTCATAAATGACCAGCATGGTCGAATAATAATAAGGCAGAACAGTTGAAACTGGAGCAGCAGCACAGTCAGGTGGACTGGGGACAGCAAGGAGTCATCATGTCAGGTAGTCCTGGGGCACGGTCCTAGGGCTCAGGTCCTCCGAGAGAGAGAGAAAGAAAGAGAGAATTAGAGAGAGCATATGTGGGGTGGCCAGTCCTCTTCTGGCTGTGCCGGGTGGAGATTATAACAGAACGTGGCCAAGATGTTCAAATGTTCATAAATGACCAGCATGGTTGAATAATAGTAAGGCAGAACAGTTGAAACTGGAGCAGCAGCATGGCCAGGTGGACTGGGGACAGCAAGGAGTCATCATGTCAGGTAGTCCTGGGACATGGTCCTAGGGCCCAGGCCAGTTGAAACTGGAGCAGCAGCATGGCCAGGTGGACTGGGGACAGCAAGGAGTCATCATGTCAGGTAGTCCTGGGGCATGGTCCTAGGGCTCAGGTCCTCCGAGAGAGAGAAAGAAAGAGAGAAGGAGAGAATTAGAGAACGCACACTTAGATTCACACAGGACACCGAATAGGACAGGAGAAGTACTCCAGATATAACAAACTGACCCTAGCCCCCGACACATAAACTAATGCAGCATAAATACTGGAGGCTGAGACAGGAGGGGTCAGGAGACACTGTGGCCCCATCCGAGGACACCCCGGACAGGGCCAAACAGGAAGGATATAACCCCACCCACTTTGCCAAAGCACAGCCCCCACACCACTAGAGGGATATCTTCAACCACCAACTTACCATCCTGAGACAAGGCCGAGTATAGCCCACAAAGATCTCCGCCACGGCACAACCCAAGGGGGCGCCAACCCAGACAGGCCGACCACAACAGTGAATCAACCCACCCAGGTGACGCACCCCCCCAGGGACGGCATGAGAGAGCCCCAGTAAGCCAGTGACTCAGCCCCCGTAACAGGGTAGAGGCAGAGAATCCCAGTGGAAAGAGGGGAATCGGCCAGGCAGAGACAGCAAGGGCGGTTCGTTGCTCCAGAGCCTTTCCGTTCACCTTCCCACTCCTGGGCCAGACTACACTCAATCATATGACCCACTGAAGAGATGAGTCTTCAGTAAAGACTTAAAGGTTGAGACCGAGTTTGCGTCTCTGACATGGGTAGGCAGACCGTTCCATAAAAATGGAGCTCTATAGGAGAAAGCCCTGCCTCCAGCTGTTTGCTTAGAAATTCTAGGGACAATTAGGAGGCCTGCGTCTTGTGACCGTAGCGTACGTGTAGGTATGTACGGCAGGACCAAATCAGAGAGATAGGTAGGAGCAAGCCCATGTAATGCTTTGTAGGTTAGCAGTAAAACCTTGAAATCAGCCCTTGCTTTGACAGGAAGCCAGTGTAGAGAGGCTAGCACTGGAGTAATATGATCAAATTTTTTGGTTCTAGTCAGGATTCTAGCAGCCGTATTCAGCACTAACTGAAGTTTATTTAGTGCTTTATCCGGGTAGCCGGAAAATAGAGCATTGCAGTAGTCTAACCTAGAAGTGACAAAAGCATGGATTAATTTTTCTGCATAATTTTTGGACAGAAAGTTTCTGATTTTTGCAATGTTACGTAGATGGAAAAAAGCTGTCCTCGAAATGGTCTTGATATGTTCTTCAAAAGAGAGATCAGGGTCCAGAGTAACGCCGAGGTCCTTCACAGTTTTATTTGAGACGACTGTACAACCATTAAGATTAATTGTCAGATTCAACAGAAGATCTCTTTGTTTCTTGGGACCTAGAACAAGCATCTCTGTTTTGTCCGAGTTTAATAGTAGAAAGTTTGCAGCCATCCACTTCCTTATGTCTGAAACACATGCTTCTAGCGAGGGCAATTTTGGGGCTTCACCATGTTTCATTGAAATGTACAGCTGTGTGTCATCCGCATAGCAGTGAAAGTTTACATTATGTTTTCGAATAACATCCCCAAGAGGTAAAATATATAGTGAAAACAATAGTCGTCCTAAAACAGAACCTTGAGGAACACCGAAATTTACAGTTGATTTGTCAGAGGACAAACCATTCACAGAGACAAACTGATATCTTTCCGACAGATAAGATCTGAACCAGGCCAGAACATGTCCGTGTAGACCAATTTGGGTTTCCAATCTCTCCAAAAGAATGTGGTGATCGATGGTATCAAAAGCAGCACTAAGGTCTAGGAGCACGAGGACAGATGCAGAGCCTCGGTCCGTTGCCATTAAAATGTCATTTACCACCTTCACAAGTGCCGTCTCAGTGCTATGATGGGGTCTAAAACCAGACTGAAGCATTTCGTATACATTGTTTGTCTTCAGGAAGGCAGTGAGTTGCTGTGCAACAGCCTTCTCTAAAATTTTGAGTGTTGAGTTTAGATAGAGTCCAGATCCAAGGCAAATCAGATCTGATGGTCCTATTGTCTGGGAGTGTGTCAGGCAGGCTCAAGAGGACAGTGGTAGAGAGTTAGTGTGTTTGTTGGGAGAGAAACGTCTGCTGCTGTGGTACAGATCCAGTTTCAGCACTACTGCATATTTGTTTGTGTTTTTACTACTACTTGTCATTCCTGGTTGTGCGTGTGTACTGTAGCTTCCTCCCCTGTGAGAATTACGCTGTGAGACAGTTTCTTATTGGATTAGGCTGACTCCTTAGCAGGCGGGCAGTCTACAGCTCTAAAGGGCATTTTTGTCCATGGTGGGCTGGTCTGTGTTTCTTTCTACTCATATTAAAGAGATTCTTTAGTACTTTTGAATACTTTTTAGCCAGTAGTTCTGAAAGTAGCACTCACGAGCCAAAAGTGTTCCCTGAAAATAGCTTACTACATCACATTTGCATTACGTCATTTGCTCTCTCTCTCTCTTTCTCTCTTAAAAAATACTTTTTTAGTCGCCAAAGTAGCGGAGCATCTCTTTAAGAACCGTAATAGGGAGGCTAGAGGCTGAGGCTGAGGCCAGTCGTTCAGTCCCAGAGGCCTAGTTTCATGGTGTGAGAAGAATGGATTAGAACAGTTTGTTTCTATTAAAAGCCTATGGAAGAGGGAGCGAGCGATGTCTGACTGTGTGTGGTCCTTTTGATCAGACACTTCAATACAGAAACAGCAGATTAGCAGCAGGCTGTGTACTGTACTGTATGTGTAGGAACCCTATCCCTAGTCTCCACACACCACAGGAGGTTGGTGGCACCTTAATTGGGGAGGACGGGCTCGTGGTAATGGCTGGAGCGGAAACATGTAGTTTCCTTGTGTTTGATTCCATTCCATTTGCTCTGTTCCAGACATTATTATGAGCCGTCCTCCCCTCTGCAGCCTCCACTGCCACACATTGATGATTCATCATACCAATGGTAGTTGTCCCAGAAATGTTTTAATGTTAGATAATGTGCCAGCCACCTGGTATCTAAATAACCTGAAAATGTGGTACAGGACTCAGATTTCACAGTCTCTACCATTTTAATCCTGGGGTATTTTAAGTAATGAGAGATCAGGCAAAAAAAACCTGGTGGGTACACTTTGACATCACTCTTTTTATTCATTCATGTTTTTTCATCTGTGAAGTCTCGGCCATTATAAATCCATTGACAGATTAGACTGCTAAAAATAAGGGGGGACTTAGTGTGCAGCCTAAACCATAAACAAACAAACTGTAGTTTCTCCTCTGCCCTGTCTGCCTGCGTTTTAGGGAGTCATTTGTAGTTCGCCAGAGGTTGACCTCAGTCAGAAAGTGGCGGCGCGCCGCGGGACGAAAAAAGGACCGTTTATGTGTGAGTTAGAACAGTGACTTTCTCGCAGGCAGAGGGGCTGAGGCCAGGCAGACATGTCCAGTCTGTGCGTGGGTGCTCTGGCTAGCCCACAGACTAGAGCTAAAACGCTTAGGATCATGCTCAGTCAGACACAGCGCATCAATCATTACCTTCCAAGAGCTGTGCTCCCAGGTTGTCACTGGAAAAGTAAATGTCTCTCCTGTCAGCAGACCTCCTCCTGGTCCAACGTGTCATTTCAGCCAGCCTCTGGCCCTCATCTGCAAATAGCAACAGCCTGCGTGCGCTTTTTCTCCCCGAGATCCCTCTATCCAGAAGGAACACAGCATGACCTCCTACATCAGTCAATGTTGTATTTTCTCTGCTCTTGACTTCAAACGTGAGTTGAAAAGGAGAGAGTGATGTTTGGGAAACACAGCAGTCAGGTGTCAGGGCCAGAGTAAGACTCCAGCAAGACATCGACATATGTGAGGGAGGATTTCACTTTGAGGCCCAGTCTATTGTCGTATCTTTTTAATTGAAGAATCCAAAGGGATGGATGGCCATGGAAGGCTGCCCTATAAAACACCCTTCTGGCCCTCTGACTTTCATTCTGACTGACTGACTGCTGGGGAAAATGCTTATTTTTAAGCTGTGATAAACATTAGCACAGTAGGTTTTTCTTCACACCCACTGTCTATCGCCTTGGTTTCATCACACATGAAATAAATCATTTGAATGTGAGTTACATTAATTCCCCTACACTTGGAATGTCCTCCTCATTCACCTCTTTGTGTCGACCTACAACAGGAAATGTGTGGCCAGAAAAAGCACCTATAAAAAATAGAAGTTGGATAGCTTTAGTTGCATGAGGTTGTCATTATACCTCAGATTCAAATCAACATAGAAAATACTCCAGGCCATGATTCTGCAGCTTTTTCTGCATGATTCTGCAACTTTTTGGCATGAAAATCAGACAGAGCTCCTGTTCTTTAACAATGGAAATAGTTGAAAGTGGCGGTGTGTCTGTGAAGTTATAATTACACTAGACCTGAATGGGGCTTCTCTCTCATCTGTTCTATTGAGTCATTGAAAAGGCCAGACTGTAATAAAATACTTTCACACTGCCATGGAATGAATAACTAACCATATCTGGTGGAGCTCTATTAATCTGCACAGTATCTCTACAACACACTATGCTCTGAAATGTATAGAAACCATTATTCATTTGCGTTTATTTCGATATTTGTTGGCTGGATGAACCTCTTGAGATGGGACATCTTGTTTTCGAGGGCGTCTTAAGAAAAATAGTTACATTACAAACAGAATCAATATGAAAAAGGAAAAACAACATAGCCTGTAGATACGGATCCTTTTGATAGAAACTCTATTGTACTCATTTCAACCAACCATTTTCAACCAGCCTCTTCTGCAATAGATATAGTTCTATAATGGTACAATCTATAATGGTTGGCCCTCACAAGACCTTGGCTGCACTCACGTCTCTCTCCACCCCTCCCTCCCGCCTTGGTCTGGTCTGGAGGACTTGTTAAGATTCAGTGTTTTAATCAAGCAGAAATCAATAGCTCCAGAGATATATATTGATCTCTCAGGCCCAAGAGTGTAAGATTGGCCAGTGGCCCTGTAAACATTTGGCCAGTAGCCCTGTAAACAGTGGATCATGTAAACAGTACCTTGGTGGTTTTATACATTTTGTATTGTAGATATGTAGTGATGTAATAATGTTATATGATGTAATGTTTTTTCTTTTGTTTTATATGTAATGTAAGAGCCTTAATGTGTTTGGACTCCAGGAAGAGTAGCTGCTGCCTTGGTGATCCCTAATAAATACAAATACACATAATTGAAGAAGGTATGAAGGGTAACATATGTCTGGATTAAGGGTTCAGATTTGAGCACCATTGATATTAGATAGCATTGGTCACATAGCAGCAATATTTGTCCATAATAAGTAACAACGACATGTGGTGGAGGAGACAAAACCACCGACCAAAACAATACTTCAACCAGTACTTATCTCAAAGAGCAATGGTGAGTATTGCTCACATACATAACATGTGCATTGCTCACATACATAACATGTGCATTGCTCACAGACATAACATGTGCATTGCTCACAGACATAACATGTGCATTGCTCACATACATAACATGTGCATTGCTCACAGACATAACATGTGCATTGCTCACATATATAACATGTGCATTGCTCACATACATAACATGTGCATTGCTCACAGACATAACATAACATCCACCTCTGGCAGTGATTGAAATGGCATTATTGTAATCACGCTGATCATCACCACAGATACAGTCAGTGTTTCCTCCCTCAGAATATTTCCAGTGTGTCTCAAGACTCTCACGTACAACAAGAGTGCATATGCTAATCAGTGGATTTCTCTTCTCAGTTTGAGTCACCTACAGAGTTGTCTTAACCCACACTAACCACAGTATGTGTCACATCTGTGCTTACTTCAACCATAACCTTTCAGTTCGTGCCCTCTCAATGTATTTCAGACACACATGGGTTGTCTTACGTACACCTCCTATCTCCTTCTCTGACTGATCACGTCTGGGTTGCTCCAACTTGACTGTTCTGTGTCAGCCCCTCATTGACCTTATCATGACTGTCTAAGGCAGTGGTTCCCAACCTTTTTCGGTTGCTGTACCACCAGCTGAATGTTGCTCTGCCCGGAGTACCCCTGAAGTACCCTCTCATGTGCATTTTACCAGTAGACCTATGGTCTCGTGAGTCACGTACCCCCAGAGGTCCAAGTACCCCTGATTGGGAGCCACTGGTCTAAGGTATGGGGATTCCATAGGAAGTGGTGTTACTAGTCGAGTCACCACTGTAGGAGGCCAAATCACGAAGATGTTGCATATGAAATAATACATCACTTGACTTGTGTGTATGATGAGTGGTGAGTGGTATAATTTATTATTAGAGGATTTGTTCATGATCTGTATGGCATTAATTTCACAACATTTAATCTAACCTACTATTCTGCTTGTCTTAGTGTGCACATGCAGACTCATTATCCCCAGTCACAGACATTCACATGTGTTGCAGCCTCACCTCAGCTCCCAGATTAGCTCTCTTTACACTCCTGTCAGTGTTTCTGCCAGCAGGTCATCTGACCTGGTATGGGCACTGGCAGACAGTCACTCTGTGTCTGTGTAATGTGAGCAAGGTCCCCTCAGCTGGGCCAGGACCAGGGACACTTCATGTGTTGGTATGTGTGAACGTACTGCAACCCCCTCACCATAGCCAGCCACAGTGCAAGTCATGAACTGACAGCAGCGTGTGCAGGCAGACAGTGTATCCCTAGACAACCTTAGTGACACACTACATGACATCCATTTATGTGACCTGTCCAATTACCTTATAGCATAGTAGAGGGAGTGAGGCTATGTGTGAGACAGTTATATGGAAACTCTAGACAGATTATCCAGTCCAGTCTGCTGTAGTTGTCTATGGTGGATCTGTCATTCTTTATCATTCAATTGGCATTAGTATATTAGTATAACCATGTTTCCTTTATTCATCTTCTTGTCAATTTGATTTTAAGGAACACATTTTGCAGCTGTTGAGTTTAAAGAGGAAATACTGCAGGGTGTCAATGTAAAAAAAAGGAATAGCTGACCCTCCCATTCACATTTCAAAACTGAAACTGTGGTTCAAAAGCAATAACTAAAGTCTTCATTAATAAATCTATATATAAAAACATGATGAATGAGTGATAGCCTTCACATTTTGGAGAATGGACAATCCGTACAGTATGGCTCTCTTACTTCCAAGTGTATAATCTTGCTTCTTGTAAGAACTGGGGTTAATGGGGCATAACATGACAACTGTAAATAACCATAGAAACAGGAAGGATTGTCATGTGAATTTTTTTCACCATGGTGGAGCTTTTGTCTGTGTCTCAAATGTTACCCTATTCCCTATGTAATGTAGAACATAGGGCTCTGGTCAAAAGCAGTGCACTACATGGGGAATAGGGTGCCATTTGAGATGCAATCTTTGTCTTCAGCTCTGATTTCTCAGAGAAACGTATTATTTATTTATGCTCAACGTAAATTAATTACAATCAGTCATCACCCTGAATGAAGCCTTTCTTCTCTGCCTTATGGTTTAGCTTGGTAGCGTCTCTTTCTGATCTCTGCTGGGGATCTTGAACATGTCTGTGCTTTCTAGTTCACACATCCATGCACACGCTACAACTGAGAGAGAGCACTTGTATCTATTCTTACAACGCTAGTTAGCTAGATATCACACCTTCAAGGGTGCTGTGGTGTGTGTGAAAAGCTGCTTTTTCACTTCTATATCAACGGATGAATGCCCTCCAACGCACTCACACATACATGTTCACACCACACACACTGAACGACACCCTCAGCCTTTGAAGGCTTCTCGTGGGTGGTTCTGTGTGTCACCTCCTTCCTGTGAGAAGAGTTTCCATTTGCAGGTTGTTGTTGTTTGTTTTTTTCCATTAGTAAGTGAAGTTTTATTTCATTGCCAAATATCTCATCAACATTTTCATATTATATATTTTTTTTGTCTCTGGTGGATTTTTTTGGTGTTTTGTGTAAATCCCTCCACCGGGCTCCTCTCAAACACTACCCATAACCCCCTAGTACCCCCCCCCCCCCCCCATCTTCCAGCCAGACAGACCCTTCCATTGGGTCCCGTTCATTAATAATTCAGGGATTAATCCCACCTCGGACACACTCCTCCCAGCAGCCCCATGGTCTGCCAATCACCAGGCTTAATTAGCACATGCGCCTAGCCGCCCATTCACCAATCACCACACAGCTCTGGCTCTAGTGGCAACGCTCAAATTCCTTGTGGTAACCAGATTCATCTGAAATACCCCCAACTACTGTATCTCCCTTTTGGCAGTTTTTTTTCAGACCAAGCTGATGTGATGGTGTGGGTGGTTTGCTTGTTTCAGACAAAGCTGATGTGATGGTGTGGGTGTTTTGCTTGTTTCAGGCAATGTGATGCAATGGTGTGGGTGTTTTGCTTATTTCAGACCAAGCTGATGTGATGGTGTGGGTGTTTTGCTTGTTTCAGGCAATGTGATGTGATGGTGAGGGTGTTTTGCTTGTTTCAGACCAAGCTGATGTGATGGTGAGTGTGTTTTGCTTGTTTCAGGCCAAGCTGATGTGATGGTGAGGGTGTTTTGCTTGTTCATGTAATGTGATGTGATGGTGAGGGTGTTTTGCTTGTTTCAGGTAATGTGATGTGATGGTGTGGGTGTTTTGCTTGTTTCAGGCCAAGCTGATGTGATGGTTTGGGTGTTTTGCTTGTTCGTGTAATGTGATGGTGAGGGTGTTTTGCTTGTTTCAAGTAATGTGATGTGATGGTGAGGGTGTTTTACTTGTTTCAGGCAATGTAATGGTGAGGGTGTTTTGCTTGTTTCAGACCAAGCTGATGTGATGGTGTGGGTGTTTTGCTTGTTGCAGGCAATGTGATGTGATGGTGAGGGTGTTTTGCTTGTTTCAGGTCAAGCTGGTGTGATGGTGTGGATGTTTGCATGTTTCAGGCCAAGCTGATGTGATGGTGAGGGTGTTTTGCTTGTTTCAGACCAAGCTGATGTGATGGTGAGGGTGTTTTGCTTGTTTCAGGCCAAGCTGATGTGATGGTGAGGGTGTTTTGCTTGTTCATGTAATGTGATGTGATGGTGAGGGTGTTTTACATGTTTCAGGCCAAGCTGATGTGGTGGTGAGGGTGTTTTGCTTGTTTCAGGCCAAGCTGATGTGATGGTGAGGGTGTTTTGCTTGTTCATGTAATGTGATGTGATGGTGAGGGTGTTTTACATGTTTCAGGCCAAGCTGATGTGGTGGTGAGGGTGTTTTGCTTGTTCATGTGATGTGATGGAGTGGGTGTTTTGCTTGTTTCAGGCCAAGCTGGTGTGATGGTGAGGGTGTTTTGCTTGTTTCAGGCCAAGC
Organism: Oncorhynchus nerka; assembly: GCF_034236695.1. Taxonomy (NCBI): domain Eukaryota; kingdom Metazoa; phylum Chordata; class Actinopteri; order Salmoniformes; family Salmonidae; genus Oncorhynchus; species Oncorhynchus nerka. The sequence continues at coordinate 21,358,233 of NC_088419.1, read as the reverse complement.
TGATGTGATGGTGTGGGTGTTTTGCTTGTTTCAGGCAATGTGATGTGATGGTGTGGGTGTTTTGCTTGTTTCAGGCCAAGCTGATGTGATGGTGAGGGTGCTTTGCTTGTTTCAGACCAAGCTGATGTGATGGTGTGGGTGTTTTGCTTGTTTCAGGCAATGCGATGTGATGGTGAGGGTATTTTGCTTGTTCATGTAATGTGATGGTGAGTGGTGTTTTTCTTGTTTCAGGTAATGTGATGTGATGGTGAGGGTGTTTTGCTTGTTTCAGGCCAAGCTGATGTGATGGTGAGGGTGTTTTGCTTGTTCATGTAATGTGATGTGATGGTGAGGGTGTTTTACATGTTTCAGGCCAAGCTGATGTGGTAGTGAGGGTGTTTTGCTTGTTCATGTGATGTGATGGAGTGGGTGTTTTGCTTGTTTCAGGCCAAGCTGGTGTGATGGTGAGGGTGTTTTGCTTGTTTCAGGCCAAGCTGATGTGATGGTGTGGGTGTTTTGCTTGTTTCAGGCAATGTGATGTGATGGTGTGGGTGTTTTGCTTGTTTCAGGCCAAGCTGATGTGATGGTGAGGGTGCTTTGCTTGTTTCAGACCAAGCTGATGTGATGGTGTGGGTGTTTTGCTTGTTTCAGGCAATGCGATGTGATGGTGAGGGTATTTTGCTTGTTCATGTAATGTGATGGTGAGTGGTGTTTTTCTTGTTTCAGGTAATGTGATGTGATGGTGAGGGTGTTTTGCTTGTTTCAGGCAATGTGATGTGATGGTGAGGGTGTTTCGCTTGTTTCAGGTAATGTGATGTGATGGTGAGGGTGTTTTGCTTGTTTCAGGCCAAGCTGATGTGATGGTGAGGGTGTTTTGCTTGTTTCAGGCCAAGCTGATGTGATGGTGAGGGTGTTTTGCTTGTTTCAGGCCAAGCTGATGTGATGGTGTGGGTGTTTTGCTTGTTTCAGGCAATGTGATGTGAAGAAGTGGGTGTTTTGCTCACGTCAGAGTTTTTCTGTGGTTGATTTGGCCCAGGTGCCTGTGGTTGTTGAGCTTCTGCAGAAAGGGTTCTGTAATGATTGAACTGATCTCAGGAGGAGGAAGGGCTTTTAAACATCGATACAAGGGAGACGTGAGAGGAATTTGCTTGAGGTGCAGAAGTTAAGGTTAGTAGTTTGTGATACTCTCCAAGATTAGACACACAAAAGAATGTACTCTGCACTTACATTTTTACCATGTAAATAACATCAAGTTGCTAGGTAAAATTCTGGTATCTGGATGTAGGGGATTACCGTATCCTTCTTGAAGACAGCCATTGCCTCATCTACCATCAAAATATATTTTTTGTTTTAAATTTCCAGCTCAGAAATAAGCAGTTAATAATAATAATAATAATGTATTACATTTCTATAGCGCTTTTCATGACAATCTCAAAGCTCTAAGGTCTCTACTCTGTTTCTCTAGACTCTATAGTGTGATCACAGTGTCAATTTGATAGTTGACACAGAATATGATGCAACTGGGAACATTATTTACATTTGTGTCCATGCGGACCAGATAGCCCAGGTCCACAGGTAACTCAGTGTTTCTATCACGTCACAAGTATGTTACCATATAAGACCGTGTTATGACTCATCCTACTTTCTGACCTACAATGTGGGAAGTCATGATTCATGCAAGCTGCAGCTTAAGCAGAAAGAGGCCTAAAATACTGTGGTATGCCGACACACACACACTCACACACACGCATAGTGATACACACACAAACACATCATACACACACTCACATATGCACAGATGCACTCAGTACTCAGCAACAGATAGCGAGACAATAAAGTTACCCGAGTGAGAAGGAGAGTTACAGAATGACTGGCCCAGTTGAGAAATCCATCTGAGGTAATACGAGCACGTTTGTCTATATTGTGTTTCCAGGCATGAGCTACATAAGGTGCATTTCTGTCAGGAAGTGGTTTTCTGTGTTGATATTTGTTGGCAAGCCACATAGTTGTTGTCTCAGCACTGTCGTAAAATAGATTCTGCGATTAAAGCAATTTAAAGCTGAGTGATCGATTCAACCTCATTACATCTTGGTCTAAACGAGAGACTGCTTCAAAACATCTTGTTAGTTGTTACTGCTTGCGTTGACACACTCATTTGACTAAAGCCCTGTGCGATGGAATTAATGAGCTCTGATTTGATTCTCCATCATCATTAGAATGAATTTGATACTCTCAATGAGAGTAATTTTTCTCTGTAGGTAACACCATTAATTATAATCCACATAATAATTTACATTTCCTGTTGCTGCACGATTATTTTCCTGCTGTAGCAAACTGGCTCAAATTAAGATCCTACATCTGCATACAGTACGATGTATGCTTCATTTCAATCAGCAGTTAGTGATGACTGATGAGTGAGGTCTCTGTGATGTGGAGCATATGGAATAACTACTCTGCTACATACATGTGTAAGGAGCACAACAGCCTGCATGACCACCCTCATGTTTCACAGCAATACGTCAGCATTTTAACCTACTTTAATCTGGCTAACCGTTGCCATTGATAATTTAAACAGACTATACTATTGTACTTTTCACTAATTGTTTTCTCTTAGATGGTGAATCGCTATGGTGTTCTTAGTATTGATTCACATGCTGAAGGTTATAGCCCTCTGCCTGCCTCTATAAGACATGAACTACCTTAGTTGTTAACAAGTTGAATTGTACAGATCTCTTAATGGTGTTACTAAACAAGTCCCCCAGTGCTACGGCAGTGTGCAAAATCAGATGAGATCTCCTCATCTCTCTCCTCGCCTCTCTCTTCTTTCTTCCCTCCTTCCCAACCACCAGAAACAGAGCGGGTCCCATTCCTCTTTGGTCAGCAGGCAAGAGCTCGAGCGTTGGCTCTGCAATAGTGATGGGCATTCCGAGTCTTTTCAGTGAGCTGGCTTATTTGGCTTCAAAATTACCTAAAGCTGCAATATGTAACTTTTTGGGCGAACCGACCAAATTCACATAGAAATGTAAGTTATAGATCTGTCATTCTCATTGAAAGCAGGTCTAAGAAATGGTAGATCTGTTCAATGTTGGCTAATTCTATGCTTCCCTCTCAAGTTTCATTTTTGCATCTTTTACTTTCGGTTTTGTACACCAGCTTCAAACAGCTGAAAATACAATATTTTGGATTATGGAAAATGTATTTCACACCTGTTTAGATGGTACAATGATTTTCTTCAGTATAGTTGCTTGTTTTGTCACATAAACTGAAATTAGACAAACTATTACAATTTTAGCAACCAGGAAATGAAGGAGCAATTTTTGCATAATGCATCTTTAAAAATCATCCTAGAACCATGGAAAACTTGCAAATCTCCAATGTAAAGCCCAAAAGGTAGGCTACCATTGTCAGATCGTGAAATGCTCATTTACAGTTAAAGTCGGAAGGACCTTGTGAAGATGCTGGAGGAAACAGGTACAAAAGTATCTATTATCCACAGTAAAAAACTAGTCCTATATCGACAAAACCTGAAAGACCGCAAAGCAAGGAGGAAGCCACTGCTCATGGGGGCAAAGATTATACTTTTTGGAGAAATGTCCTCTGGTCTGATGAAACAAAAATAGAACTGTTTGGCCATAATGACCATAGTTATGATTGGAGGAAAAGGGGGGAGGCTTGCAAGCCGAAGAACACCATCCCAACCGTGAAACACAGGGATGGCAGCATCATGTTGTGGGGGTGCTTTGCTGCAGGAGGGACTGATTTGATTTGATTTGATTTGGACTGGTGCACTTCACAAAATAGATGGCATCATGAGAAGGAAAATTATGTGGATATATTGAAGCAACATCTCAAGACATCAGTCAGGAAGATAAAGCTTAGAGAGTAACACTGTGTACCTGTCACGCCCTAACCTTAGAGAGCCTTTTTATGTCTCATTTTGGTTTGGTCAGGGTGTGATTTGGGGTGGGTATTCTATGTTCTTTAGTTCTATTATTTGTATTTCTATGTTTTTGCCGGGTAGGGTTCTCAATCAGGGACAGCTGTCTATCGTTGTCTCTGATTGAGAACCATACTTAGGTAGCCCTTTTTCCCACCTGTCTTTGTGGGAAGTTAACTTTGTTTGTGGCACATAGCCCTTTAGCTTCACAGTTGTTTTGGTTTGTTTATTGTTTTTGTCGGCGTCATATAAATAAAGGAATATGTACGCCTACCACGCTGCACCTTGGTCCTCTTCTTTCAACGGCCGTGACAGTATCACACCTGCCCTAACCAGGTCTGAGTTACACTGTAGGTCACACCTACCATAACCAGGTCTGAGTTACACTGTAGGCCACACCTGTCCTAACCAGGTCTGAGTAACACTGTAGGTCACACCTACCATAACATTTACATCACATTTACATTACATTTAAGTCATTTAGGTCAGTTACACTGTGCTCTTAACCAGGTCTGAGTTACACTGTAGGCTTTCTAACCACCTTATGACATCCAGTGGAACAGTCACACTTTACAATAGTGCATCTAGGTCTTTAACCACTGAGGGAGAAGGATTACTTTATCCTATCCTAGGTATTCCTGAAAGAGGTAGGGTTTCAGGTGTCTCCGGAAGGTGGTGATTGACTCCTACCATAACCAGGTCTGAGTTACACTGTAGGTCACACCTACCATAACCAGGTCTGAGTAACACTGTAGGTCACACCTACCATAACCAGGTCTGAGTTACACTGTGTACCACACCTACCATAACCAGGTCTGAGTTACACTGTAGGTCACACCTACCATAACCAGGTCTGAGTTACACTGTAGGCCACACCTGTCCTAACCAGGTCTGAGTAACACTGTAGGTCACACCTACCATAACCAGGTCTGAGTTACACTGTAGGTCACACCTGTCCTAACCAGGTCTGAGTTACACTGTGTACCACACCTACCATAACCAGGTCTGAGTTACACTGTAGGCCACACCTGTCCTAACCAGGTCTGAGTAACACTGTAGGTCACACCTACCATAACCAGGTCTGAGTTACACTGTAGGTCACACCTGTCCTAACCAGGTCTGAGTTACACTGTGTACCACACCTACCATAACCAGGTCTGAGTTACACTGTAGGCTACACCTGTCCTAACCAGGTCTGAGTAACACTGTAGGTCACACCTACCATAACCAGGTCTGAGTTACACTGTAGGTCACACCTGTCCTAACCAGGTCTGAGTTACACTGTGTACCACACCTACCATAACCAGGTCTGAGTTACACTGTGTACCACACCTACCATAACCAGGTCTGAGTTACACTGTAGGCTACACCTGTCCTAACCAGGTCTGAGTAACACTGTAGGTCACACCTACCATAACCAGGTCTGAGTTACACTGTGTACCACACCTACCATAACCAGGTCTGAGTTACACTGTAGGCCACACCTGTCCTAACCAGGTCTGAGTAACACTGTAGGTCACACCTACCATAACCAGGTCTGAGTTACACTGTAGGCCACACCTGTCCTAACCAGGTCTGAGTAACACTGTAGGTCACACCTACCATAACAAGGTCTGAGTTACACTGTGTACCACACCTACCATAACCAGGTCTGAGTTACACTGTAGTCCACACCTGCCCTAACCAGGTCTGAGTTACACTGTGTACCACACCTACCATAACCAGGTCTGAGTTACACTGTAGGTCACACCTACCATAACCAGGTCTGAGTTACACTGTAGGTCACACCTACCATAACCAGGTCTGAGTTACACTGTGTACCACACCTACCATAACCAGGTCTGAGTTACACTGTGTACCAGTCCACACCTGTCCTAACCAGGTCTGAGTAACACTGTAGGTCACACCTACCATAACCAGGTCTGAGTAACACTGTAGGTCACACCTGTCCTAACCAGGTCTGAGTTACACTGTGTACCACACCTACCATAACCAGGTCTGAGTAACACTGTAGGTCACACCTACCATAACCAGGTCTGAGTTACACTGTAGTCCACACCTGTCCTAACCAGGTCTGAGATACACTGTGTACCACACCTACCATAACCAGGTCTGAGTTACACTGTAGGTCACACCTACCATAACCAGGTCTGAGTAACACTGTAGGCCACACCTGTCCTAACCAGGTCTGAGTAACACTGTAGGTCACACCTACCATAACCAGGTCTGAGTAATACTGTAGGCCACACCTGTCCTAACCAGGTCTGAGTAACACTGTAGGTCACACCTACCATAACCAGGTCTGAGTAACATTGTAGGCCATACCTGTCCTAACCAGGTTTGAGTAACACTGTAGGTCACACCTACCATAACCAGGTCTGAGTAACACTGTAGGCCACACCTGTCCTAACCAGGTCTGAGTAACATTGTAGGTCACACCTACCATAACCAGGTCTGAGTAACACTGTAGGCCACACCTGTCCTAACCAGGTCTGAGTAACACTGTAGGTTACACCTACCATAACCAGGTCTGAGTAACATTGTAGGTCACACCTACCATAACCAGGTCTGAGTAACACTGTAGGTCACACCTACCATAACCAGGTCTGAGTAACACTGTGTACCACACCTACCATAACCAGGTCTGAGTTACACTGTAGGCTACACCTGTCCTAACCAGGTCTGAGTTACACTGTAGGCCACACCTACCATAACCAGGTCTGAGTAACACTGTAGGTCACACCTACCATAACCAGGTCTGAGTAACACTGTGTACCACACCTACCATAACCAGGTCTGAGTAACACTCTAGGTCACACCTACCATAACCAGGTCTGAGTAACACTGTAGGTCACACCTACCATAACCAGGTCTGAGTAACACTGTGTACCACACCTACCATAACCAGTTCTGAGTAACACTGTAGGTCACACCTACCATAACCAGTTCTGAGTAACACTGTAGGCCACACCTACCATAACCATGTCTGAGTAACACTGTGTACCACACCTACCATAACCAGGTCTGAGTTACACTGTAGGTCACACCTACCATAACCAGGTCTGAGTTACACTGTAGGTCACACCTACCATAACCAGGTCTGAGTTACACTGTAGTCAACACCTGTCCTAACCAGGTCTGAGTAACACTGTAGGTCACACCTACCATAACCAGGTCTGAGTAACACTGTAGGTCACACCTACCATAACCAGGTCTGAGTTACACTGTGTACCACACCTACCATAACCAGGTCTGAGTAACACTGTAGGTCACACCTACCATAACCAGGTCTGAGTTACACTGTAGTCCACACCTGTCCTAACCAGGTCTGAGATACACTGTGTACCACACCTAACATAACCAGGTCTGAGTTACACTGTAGGTCACACCTACCATAACCAGGTCTGAGTAACACTGTAGGCCACACCTGTCCTAACCAGGTCTGAGTAACACTGTAGGTCACACCTACCATAACCAGGTCTGAGTAATACTGTAGGCCACACCTGTCCTAACCAGGTCTGAGTAACACTGTAGGTCACACCTACCATAACCAGGTCTGAGTAACATTGTAGGCCATACCTGTCCTAACCAGGTTTGAGTAACACTGTAGGTCACACCTACCATAACCAGGTCTGAGTAACACTGTAGGCCACACCTGTCCTGTCACACCTACCATAACCAGGTCTGAGTAACATTGTAGGTCACACCTACCATAACCAGGTCTGAGTAACACTGTACGCCACACCTGTCCTAACCAGGTCTGAGTAACACTGTAGGTTACACCTACCATAACCAGGTCTGAGTAACATTGTAGGTCACACCTACCATAACCAGGTCTGAGTAACACTGTAGGTCACACCTACCATAACCAGGTCTGAGTAACACTGTGTACCACACCTACCATAACCAGGTCTGAGTTACACTGTAGGCTACACCTGTCCTAACCAGGTCTGAGTTACACTGTAGGCCACACCTACCATAACCAGGTCTGAGTAACACTGTAGGTCACACCTACCATAACCAGGTCTGAGTAACACTGTGTACCACACCTACCATAACCAGGTCTGAGTAACACTCTAGGTCACACCTACCATAACCAGGTCTGAGTAACACTGTAGGTCACACCTACCATAACCAGGTCTGAGTAACACTGTGTACCACACCTACCATAACCAGTTCTGAGTAACACTGTAGGTCACACCTACCATAACCAGTTCTGAGTAACACTGTAGGCCACACCTGCCTTAAACAGGAAAACAGGATCTACTCGTTTCAGGCTCTCATCCATTGAAAAGCAACGTTACATTTTCATGTGTGAACATGGCACACTCCCGGCATCTAACTGAACCCCTTACATTAATATTTAAAGTGCTGGCAGCCTACTGGTCGAAAGATAATCATTTGCTGTTTTTGCTCTTGCTTGGGATCGAGGCGTAGTTACATAATATTGATCTCTATCCGGGTGAAAAGGCTCTGGGTACATTTGTTGATTGAGTTGGGCTTTAATGAACACCGGCATAGCCTGACTTGTCTCTGTGTCTGTCTGACACCTCTGCAACCCTCTGTAACCCAGAGTTAAATACAGCTATACATTGTCTTCTCATAGCCACCCCTTCTTTACCAGTGGCGGTCGATTCCATTTAAGATGAGGGAGGACGCTTATTTTTCTTATGAGCATTTCCTTTTTTTTATTTCAGCATATTGGATGACTGCCCTTTATATTCCATTCTCCCAGTTCAATGGACCAGCGATATGTTTAGGCTACTACATGATACTTTAATTTTCCCTATACCCATCATGAGGTTTGCTACAACCTAGTCTATGAATTAATGTATACAACGTCGGTGCACACAGGTCGAGAGCTAAATTTGAGGTGACAGACACATACAAATAGACAGTGACACATTCAATACAGCTTTGCACACTCTTGCCTGCATCTAACTGATCTAGGTGTAATCATCAGTCCAGCAGTTGCAAACATGAGTTTCTATTGGACAAATTAGGTATGTTTATTCCTGCTTTGTTCTGTTTGCTTCCGTTTAAGAAACGTTTTTCAACGGAATCGGCAGAATGTATACACCCCTGATCACGCGTAAACACAGTTCACTTTCATAGCAGCCACATTGTATTCCTTCTAACATCTATGCGCTCCTCCTTTCACATTTTCCCTTGGCTTGTGGACTTCAATGCACAACACATCAGCTGTCTGCGACCAGGTGAAAAAAACTTTCCAAGCCAAACCATATCATAACCGCTAACCGCTACACATAGCCTACATTGTTGTCATCATATTAGATAAAGTAACATCATAGTCAACATAGCTAACAGAACTAACGTGTTAGTAAACCCACTCAAATCATGCAGTACAGTGTACAGTCAGTAAGCAGTTTAGCAGTTTTACAGGCATGTTCCGGTGGCAATAGATTAGTCAAACTAAAAGCTTACCTTGACTTGGAAGAGTTCCAGTGTTGGATAGTCATACTGTAGCCAGCTAGCTAACATAGCATCTGTTTGAGCCAGTTGTTTGAGTAGGCTAAAGTAGATAGCTGCATTTGCTAGCTAAGTAAGTGAAACTGGAAAAAAATGATGAAATATAGTTATCTCCCTCTCTCTTGCTTCTCCTTAATTTTTGAAGAACATTAATTTGTTCAAAACAGTTCAACTATTGTCTTTCTCTCTCTTTGAGTCAACTACTCACCACATTGTATGCACTGCAGTGCTAGCTAGCTGTAGATTTCAGTACTAGATTCATTGGTCCTCTGATAGTGTAGAAAACACGTCAGTTCATGCTGCAAGAGCTCTGACAGGTTGGAGTACATCCTCCAGAAGTTGGCATAATTACTGTTTAAGTCTTTGGAAGGGGATGAGAACCATGAACCTCCTAGGTTTTGTATTGAAGCCAATGTACCAAGAGGAGGACAGAAGCTAGCTGTCCTCCGTCTACACCATGGTGCTACCCTACAGAGTGCTGTTGAGGCTACTGTAGACCGTCATTGGAAAACAGTGTGTTTTAATCAATTATTTGGTTACATTAATATATTTAGTATAGTTTCATCTAAAAAGGATATATATTTTTAATGTTTCACTATTTAAAAAAAATTATATTCACTGAGGAGGATGGTCCTCCCATTCCTCCTCTGAGGAGCCCCCACTGTTCAATACATACACTACATGACCAAAAGACACTTGGTCGTCGAACGTCTTATTCCAAAATCATGGGCATTAATGTTGGTCCCACCTTTGCTGCTATAACAGCCTCCACTCTTCTGGGAAGGCTTTCCACTAGATGTTGGAATGTTGCTGCGGGGACTTGCTTCCGTTCAGCCACAAGAACATTAGTGAGGTCGGGCACTGATGTTGGGCGATTAGGCCCGGCTCGCAGTCGGTGCTCCAATTGATCCGAAAGGTGTTCGATGGGGTTGAGGTCAGGGCTCTGTGCAGGCCAGTCAAGTTCTACCACAACGATCTCAACATGTTGTGACCTCTATTACTTAATGCATCATAGATTCAGTGTAAAGTTTCTTGTGTAAATGATCCTACAATATAATTTCACGAGTAAAAAATTATATTAATATTGCCGACTATCAATGACACCTATGTGCTCACTTAAACTACTGTCTGTTATTTAATATCTAATCAAATGTATTTATAAAGCCCTTTTTACATCAGCAGATGTCATTCATGTGCTTACACAGAAACATTGCCTAAAAACCCAAATAGCAAGCAGATGAAGCCCAATATACCTTTGTATTATTGATTTCTATATTAGGGAAACACATCTGTACAGATGCTGTCACCAACTTAACAGCTCTCTGCCCAGCCCTCTCAGGTGTCTGTCTGCCTGCGCCTCTCAGTGATTTGGTTCCATTAATCTACTACAATTAACTTACCTAAAGCCCCACACCAAAACCCTTAACAGGCTGAGGAAATAATGACCTTGATGGCCAAGAGAACACGGACTACATGGATTACTACGTCGTCGTTTTCATTCCAATACATGACTTGAAACAGTTGAACAATTACACACGGAGCCCTCCAGGTGGTTGAATAAGCAGAATTCTCTAATGTCCTGTGGGAGGGAGAGATCTGCATGAAGAGAAGCATGCAGGAGCCTGAGACCATTGAGATGAGGATGGGAATAGTCATCTGGGTTGACTTTCATGTTGAAGTGAGTGGAGGGCTCTGCTCCCTCATTTTAGAGAAAGTACAAAGATGAATGTAGGCATTTATAGGAACATACAGCAGGCAATGGGGCCCACACATGTTTGTCTTTCCGTCTGTTTGTCTGTCAGTCATAGGATGGGTGATGTTTATGGTATATTGGCAGGGGTTATCTATTTTATATTATATATTATAATTGTTTTCAATTAGTAGTTTTATCACCTTTAAAGCCATGTTTGACATTGACTGCCTTAGCTGCTTGTTTGACATTACCTCCCCAAGCACATTTGTTATCGCTAGCTACTTAATTTGGTAATTTACAATTAAAGTCACGCTCATCCTCGGAGTAGTTACAGACATCTGGCATCAGGCCTCCTGTCCTACTGGTACACACTACACAGTAACGCAATGTTCTCTCCCATTACTCGTAGTCTTGCTAGTATTCAATACATACTGCTCAGGTGACTTGGTGTGCGTCCCAAATGGCACCCTATGCGCCCTGGTCAAAAGTGGTCAAAAGTAGTGTACTATTAAGGGAATAGGGTGCCATTTGGGCCACAATCCTAATAGTATTACAGCAGCAGACATGGCTTGTTTACTTCCAGCAAATGCCATCATAGAGAGAGAGAGTGATTCAGATTTTCTGATTAGAAACTATGTTAGAATTAAAGTCATACACATCCTCAGAGTAGTTACAGGCATCTGGCATGAGAACAGTCTCTAATTTTCCATTGTGTTGTCTGTTAAGATACCTCACATCATCCTGTACTCTGTGAAAATGGCTGTAGAGAGAAAGGCGTGTATGTCTGAGGAGAAGTGCTTTGTCATGGCATCCAGGGTGTACATGTGGGAAGGGGGTTTGGTCCCTGGTAGATTATGCCCTGTTTCTGAGTCATGTGACCTTTCTGCTGTCATGAGTGTGGCGCGTTTGGCTTTGTTTTGTTCCGCACTGAGAGAGAGGGAGAGGGAGAGGGAAAGGGAGAGAGAGAGAGAGAGAGAGAGAAACCAGGTGCTGTTGGTAAGGAGCCCCTTATTTCTCCCCTCTGCTCCCCCTTCTCTTCACGTCAATCCCCTCTCTGCACATGCCTCAGAGAGAGGAGAGGACACGTCACAGAGCCCATCATGATGCTCTTACTCCCCCTCTCCTCCAGGGCCCCCTAAGCCGAAACGCATCATAATGCCATGTTGTAGGTGACTGAAACCATCCACTGTTTTGTCTGCGTGTGTGCATGAGTAACCCCACTGACCCCATTAACCCCACTGAGCCTGTGAGAGGGGAGGTGACTGGGTTTTACTGGCTAGGCTATAACCTTTCAGCTGGTGGTCTACTATACATAGTGACTAAGCAGCAGTGAGTGAAGGAGTCAGTCAGTTGAATGGAAAGGCTTTTACAGTCAAGGTGCAGACGGTCCACATACAAACCACGAGTCCATTCATACAGTGCATGCAGGTGACAGCTAACTGCAATCCTAAAGGCCTCTGCAGTGAATGTATTGCCAGTGGCTGGTGGATGGTGACTGTATGGGTCTTTGATGGTAGTAGTTCCTTTGTTTACTGTACAGTATAGACACATTGTATTAGCACATTGAACTCAAATAAGCTGTGTGTGTGTGTGTGTGTGTGTGTGTGTGTGTGCGTGCGTGCGTGCGTGCGTGCGTGCATGTCTTTGTTTATATACTGTATAATATTACAACCATGATGTGTAAAGAGCTGAGAACTGACTCCTCTCCAGCCACATTAGTGTTAATCAGTGTTGGTGCTTCAGGAGAATAGAGCTGTGGCTAGGCCGAGAGTCAGCTCTGTTGATGGGTTTGTCGGAAATGTATCACCACACTACTGCGCTTTTGATCTGTACAGGAGTGTTAGTCACAAAGCAGGTTAGCTGCATCAGTTAGTGAAAAGAGCTGCGGTAGAAACAAAATGAACTTTGAAAAAAAAAAAAAGAGCTTTGCATCCCTCAGCAATTCTAATCAGAACGCGACCATAACCAGCTATTTTGTGGTGCGTGTGTGTGTGTGTGTGTGTGTATCGTCCCTGTATTTTCCCTTCCCCGCTGCAAAACAGACTTCTGAAATGGAAGCAAGGCGAACGCACATTCCAGGGTTAGAAATAGCATGTTTGGATTGTTATGAACCTTGCAACCACATCTGGAGACATTATTCTTGGAAGACAGGTCATTATCCTGCCAAGCCAACTGAGAAATGAATGGTGGAAATAAAAAAACTCAACAATAATTGGGACCGACCACTCAGACAACCACTGTAAATGTCTGGACAGTGGTTACAAACTGCCCCCCGCATGGCCTCACCAGCCCTATCATACCACAGCAAAACATATGAGGGCCTGCAATGATGGCTGGTATAGTAACAGCAGTGGGATCAAATTAGGTTTGTTTTTAAACCTGGAGAGGTAAGGGCCAGAACTCTCTCCCTCATGTAGTTGATGACTACATAGTTTGCACTGTAGTTATTGAGGTGTATTTTCCGGCCACTCCACTTCCATTTACAAGACAGGAGTTTCCATTTTCAACAGAGACATTTCCGTTTGCAGGGGGGGAGAAGCCTCCATTCTCACCAGTAGTGTCGTCGTCCACTGAGGCGAGGCGGTGTGTTAGAGCTATTTTACTGATGTTATATTCGGCTTTCTGAGTGAGAGCCAGGACTGCTCCAAATGTGGCACAGTGTCTGACAGTCAAGGAAAGCATGGCCTGGCCGGTCACTCCTTTTAATGTGACTGATCACCACATGTACACAAAGTTATCTGTGTTCTACGTGTAGAACCAGGAATGAAGTAGGGGTTGACAAGTAAGCAAACCCAGGCATAAAAGAGAGTCAGTTATAGAGTGCCTCCGTATGATTAATCTGCAGAAGGATAACTGAAACATAGTTGAATTCCTATCTATCGCCAGTGGTTGAGCAGAGGGGAAAATTGGCCTGACACTGACTTCGTATGAAATGTGCTGCCGGTTCCCAGAACAGAGCTTCTTATGTGTGTTTTGAAGGAACTATGGAGTCATGCAGCTCTGATTTACTAAGAACAGCAAGCCCTGCGGATGTGAAAACTCATTATGTGATGGAAACAAGTCCGGCAGGCTCTATCTGTGTTTATTACTTGGTTTCTATAGCAATATGATCATTAACAATATTCTTCAGCGGAATCACCTTTAAAGGGATACTTCAGGATTTTGGCAATGAAGCCCCTTATCTACTTCCCCAAAGTCAGATCAACTCGTGGAAACTTTTTATGTCTCTGCCTGCAGTTCGAAAGAAGTTGCTAACTAGCATTAGCGTTATTTCTGACTTTATTGTAACACACATGCTAGTAGATAACATAGAATGCCAGTCATTGCGCTAACACTAGTTAGCATTAGCTCGCAAAACTTCCTCTAACTTCCGTCCTACAGGATACAGACACATAGAAATGGTATCCATGAGTTCATCTGACTCCGGGGAAGTAGATAAAGGGCTTCATTGCCAAAATCGCAAAGTATACCTTTAAGAGTCACTTACTCAATAAAGGCAGAACATTGGTACAAACATGTGTTGTTGTCGTAGTGTTGTAAAGCAGTGTTTCCCAACCCTGGTCCTCCAGTGCCCCCAACAGTACAAGGGTTTATTGTAGCCCTTGACAAACACACATCATGCAACTCATTGAGGGCTTGATGATTAGTTAACACGTTGAATCAGATGTGCTTGTCTAGGGTTACAATAAAAATGTGTTTTGTTGGGGGTACTGGAGGACCAGGGTTGGGAAACACTGTTGTGAAGGATCCTTTTTTGCAGAGAGAACCAGTCCTTTTAATTCTCCCTGCACTGTGTGTATGTGGAGCACTGATAAGATGAAATGCTTTTAAATATACATTATGCTTTTCTTCCTTTAGTACAGCCTAAGTGACTGTGGGTGGAAGCGCTTGACTGCAAGGACCAAAGCCAAATATCAGGTTTCTGAGGGATTAAAGCAACATACACAACTGTATAGACACTGTTTTCCTTTACACAGTTTGTACCAGTGCTGGCGAGGAGGCTCGAGACGAGTTTGTATGACTGGTGTTCATTCTTCTCCTGTTTGAGAGTCTTATTATTCTGTGCTGAGTGACACTCATATAGTCCCTCCTGACCTTCTTGAATTAGGAGTCTGAGGACCTTCTTCTCTGTCTGTCTCTGTGAAAGGATGACACCTTTTAGACAGGGAGTGTGTGTTCTGTTGTGCTACTGTATCAGTGTCCGTGTGCATAGGGTATGCAAACTGTTTTTTGTTTGTGTTATGATGTGTGTGGGGGGGGGGGGGGGGGGGCTGTGTGGGCTGTGTACAGGAACATGAGTCTATGTGGAGGTGTGTGTATATGGGAGGATGTGTGTTATTGCTTGTGTGTTTGCATGCAAGGGTGTGTATGAGTGGGAATGTGTTAGGTACTTGCGGTTTGAGAGTGTGTATATTTCCTGGTTATAAGGGTGTTTGAGAGAGTAAAGCTGAGCTGAGCTGAGGCGGTCTGATCTGGTCATGGTGTATGTATTCAATCATGGGGCTGACTGTGTTTGGGGCTGGTGAAGTAGGCTGGGCCGTGGGAGATGAGGAGAGGCCCGCTGATGTCAGCCCTGCGGTATGCACTAGCTCACCAACAGGGCCCGCCACATTAATCTGAAAGCTGACCCCCACCCCCCTTCCACCCTGTTGTGCTTCTATTTCCAGGGCGTGAGCGGAATGTCCGTGGATGAGAAGCCTGAAGCCCCCATGTACGTGTATGAGTCGACGGTTCATTGTACCAATATACTCCTGTGCCTGAACGACCAGCGGAAGCAGGATATCCTGTGCGATGTGACTGTCCTGGTGGAGGGAAAGGAGTTCCGTGGCCACCGGGCCGTGCTGGCCGCCTGCTCAGAATACTTCTTGCAGGCTCTGGTGGTACAGGTCGAGAATGACTTGGTCCTCAGCCTACCTGAGGAGGTATGTATCTACTGTATAACAACGGTGCTTAACCCCTATAACACCTACTGTATAACACATAGTATTAAGAACAACATCTTAGTTTCCACACCTGGTCAAACACACAGTCAAACATTCACTCCAATCTGGTTCCTTTGATGTGTTTCATCGTCAGCCTGTTTTTATCACTATTCACCTCATAACTTCTCAGTCCAATATTAACTCTCTCTTTGCCATGGATGGTGTTTAGATGAATGGTGTCAGGGAGGATATGAGACATCCTAACAGTGTTTTAATTTAATCTGTGAGGTCTTATAACTGACGAGGAGAGAGGGAGATGTGCTACTGTAGCGACGGTGCTAGTGAGACCATGTAGAACCATGATTACCAATTATCACCTCTCCCTCCACTCTCAGCTCTCATCAGCTCCTCAGCTCTCTGTAGCAGGTAGCACTTAACTCTGTGACTGACGCAATCTCCCTCACACAGCCAACACTTTTCTTCCCCTTCCCAGCACTCCTGTCATTCCAGCCTCACCCTTTCAGAACCCCCCAACCCTCACCACCCATAGATGTGTCATAGTGATAATAATTCTCCACTGACATATTGATGTCACACACTCACACATCACATACACACACTTGTCCCGCAAAACTGGGGCACAAACCACATGTGAAGGAGCTGTGTGGTCCAGAGCTGTGTGGGGCTGGAGCTAGCATGCATTAATAATGTAATGCCTGTCCAAAGACTTTGATAGCTAGAAAATAAGTCACTATCACTCCATCTCTGTGGAAATCTCCCCTGAAAGATCCATTTGTTCCTGTCTTATGTAAAATTAGCATTGTGTGTTGAGTGAGTTACTATGGGTTATTCCTGGGAATGGCTCTGTGACTATTCTCGGTTAAACCAGAACTAAAGTCTTGAGTAATTGGTCAGATGCTCGATTAAGTTCTGGGTCCATATGTGTATAAAGAAGAGATAGAACACAGATCGGAAACAGAATAAAGAGCTCCATCCTCCCTCTTTGCAAGTTATAGGAAAGTCTATGGGCCAAATGATCCCTCCCCTTTCGAAATTCTAAAGACGCTTAAACCTGTGAAATTGTGATTTGTACAATTTACCGGAACTAATGCTGCTCGGTATCTTACCCATCTTGTTGTATCATGACAGATCTACGGCACCATTTATGTTTACGTAGTCTGTCCATGAGAGATTACTCTGTGACACACCAAAGCAGGATCCCTTTCATTCACTCTTTCTGCATTATGCATAATGCATGAGAGGTTGTGTGTTTCAGGTGTGGAAAGTGTCATGTTTCAGAAAAAGCCCGTTTCTTTAAAATAACTGTCCTGTGTTTCCAGATTTCTATGAAATGTGACCTATAATTCATTATAGAATGAGTTAAATCGTTTTCCTTCCAACTTTTTTTATTACGTATCTTAAAAAGCAGCTTTTCTGTGTTGGAATGGTGTGGGCATTCCCCAACTAGAGAATGGTGTGGGCATTCCCCAACTAGAGAATGGTGTGGGCATTCCCCAACTAGAGAATGGTGTGGGCATTCCCCAACTAGAGAATGGTGTGGACATTCCCCAACTAGAGAATGGTGTGGGCATTCCCCAACTAGAGAATGGTGTGGACATTCCCCAACTAGAGAATGGTGTGGGCATTCCCCAACTAGAGAATGGTGTGGACATTCCCCAACTAGAGAATGGTGTGGGCATTCCCCAACTAGAGAATGGTGTGGGCATTCCCCAACTAGAGAATGGTGTGGGCATTCCCCAACTAGAGAATGGTGTGGACATTCCCCAACTAGAGAATGGTGTTTGCATTCCCCAACTAGAGAATGGTGTGGACATTCCCCAACTAGAGAATGGTGTGGGCATTCCCCAACTAGAGAATGGTGTGGGCATTCCCCAACTAGAGAATGGTGTGGGCATTCCCCAACTAGAGAATGGTGTGGGCATTCCCCAACTAGAGAATGGTGTGGACATTCCCCAACTAGAGAATGGTGTGGACATTCCCCAACTATAGAATGGTGTGGGCATTCCCCAACTAGAGAATGTTGTGGGCATTCCCCAACTAGAGAATGGTGTGGACATTCCCCAACTAGAGAATGGTGTGGGCATTCCCCAACTAGAGAATGGTGTGGGCATTCCCCAACTAGAGAATGGTGTGGACATTCCCCAACTAGAGAATGGTGTGGGCATTCCACAACTAGAGAATGGTGTGGACAAACAACATTATTTGGATATTTGTGTTAACAGAATATGACATTTTAACATTGTTGTCCCTAAATAAACATTATATTGAGTAAGTAGGGAAATATATTAGATTTACTGTATAAAGTGGGTTGTAAAGTGGTTATTAAATAGCTCTGTCTAAGAGACAGGTTGATGATGATGATGATGAGTCTGTCCTTTGGTGGGATGATATCTGTGTCCCAAATGGCACCCTATTTCCTTTATAGTGCACTACTTTTGACCAGGACCCATAGGGCTCTAGTCAAAAGCAAGGGTTGGAACCAACATTTTTTCCAATCGTTTCGTTCTGAACAGAAGCGCTATTTTTGTTGTTGTTCCGTTCCACTGTTCTGGCCAGAAAAATACAGTTCTGAACCAGTTGAAACACCAAAAATATTGCTCCTTTCTGTTCCTTTTTTAACCTGTGAAATCAGCGTTTTTATACATTTAACTAATTAAATTACTTCACCAATCATTGTGGATAGAGCAAACGAGCTAGTTGTTTACATGCATGATGGAAAGACAAGTGTAGCTTATGGTGCAAGATGTGACTGAAATTTTGCTGGTGGGGAGAGAGTGAGAGAGGGTTGAGGAGGAGGCTTGAAGTGCTGTGCATCTTGTTATGACATGCATTATCTGAATTAGGTCCACAGAATTATACCTAGGAGGAGTGGCTTCTATGGAGGAACTTTGAATGTCCTTTCAGCTAGCTATCTATGAAAAGCTTATGTGCAGAACAGCAACAGAATTAGAAACACGTCATACCTTTTTGTAGTTAATAAATCCAATGTGAAACGTGATAACTAAGCCTATAGTATCCTTAACTAGCATAGAATTTTTTTTGATCCATTCTTCTCTAGCTAATTACAAATCTCTCCCTAGCTTCTGAATCATGATTGTAATATCAGTACACTAGCCTATGGGAATGTCCGTACAGTAGCCTATGGGTATGTCAGGACAGTAGCCTATGGGAATATCAGGACGGTAGCCTATGGGAATGTCAGTAATGTCAGTACAGTAGCCTATGGTTATGTCAGGACAGTAGCCTATGGGAATGTCAGTACAGTAGCCTATGGTAATGTCAGGACGGTAGCCTATGGGAGTGTCAGTAATGTCAGTACAGTAGCCTATGTTTATGTCAAGACGGTAGCCTATGGTAATGTCAGGACAGTAGCCTATGGTAATGTCAAGATGGTAGCCTATGGTAATGTCAGGACGGTAGCCTATGATAATGTCAGTACAGTTGCCTATGGGAATGTCAAGACGTTAGCCTATGGTAATGTCAGTACAGTAGCCTATGGTAATGTCAGTAATGTCCGTACAGTAGCCTATGGTTATGTCAAGACGGTAGCCTATGGTAATGTCAGGACGGTAGCCTATGGGAATGTCAGTAATGTCAGTACAGTAGCCTATGGTTATGTCAAGACGGTAGCCTATGGTAATGTCAGGACAGTAGCCTATGGTAATGTCAAGATGGTAGCCTATGGTAATGTCAGGACGGTAGCCTATGATAATGTCAGTATAGTTGCCTATGGGAATGTCAAGACGGTAGCCTATGGTAATGTCAGTACAGTAGCCTATGGTAATGTCAGGACAGTAGCCTATGGTAATGTCAGTACAGTAGCCTATGGTAATGTCAGGACAGTAGCCTATGGTAATGTCAGTACAGTAGCCTATGGTAATGTCAGGACAGTAGCCTATGGTAATGTCAGGACAGTAGCATATGGTAATGTCAGGACAGTAGCCTATGGTAAAATAGCATATGCTTGTTCCAAAACACTGGCAAATGACTTTTAGCTTGCAGGCAGACACTGGAATACATGAAAAATGCTTTGTAGGCATGTTGTCACGTTTTTTTTTCTCGAAAAAATAACAGTTCTGTTCCAAAATACTATGAATGACTTTTATTCCCGGTTCCATGAAAAATGTTGTTATTTTCCTGTTTTTGGGCTCTGTTGCCTAAACCGGGCCCAACCCCTGGTCAAAGTAGTGCACTATATATGTAATAGGGTGCCATTTGGGACACCACCACTATTTCTCTGTCCTGACTAAACATAATGGAGGGAAGGTAATTTCATTGATATCATCTCTCAAGATTTAATGTCTTTATTGTACAGTAAGGTGACTCACAGATGCTGACACATTTTTGCCCTATTCAAGGATTTTTCTTTATTTGTACTATTTTATACATTGTAGATAGTGAAGACATCAAAACTATGAAATAACACAAATGGAATCATGTAGAAGTGTGAAACAAATCCAAATATATTTTATATTTGAGATTCTTCAAAGTAGCCACCCTTTGCCTTAATGACAGCTTTGCACACTCTTGGCATTCTTTCAACCAACTTCATGAGGAATGCTTTTCCAACCGTCTTGAAGGAGTTCCCACATATGCTGAGCACTTGTTGGCTGCTTTTCCTTCACTCTGTGGTCCAACTCATCCCAAACCATCTCAATTTGGTTGAGGTCGGGTGATTGTGGAGGCCAGGACATCTGATGCAGCACTCCATCACTCTCCTTCTTGGTCAAATAGCCCTTACACAGCCTGGAGGTGTGTTGGGTCATTGTCCTGTTGAAAAACAAATGATAGTCCCACTAAGAGCAAACCAGATGGGAGAGCGTATCGCTGCAGAATGCTTTGGTAGCCATTCTGGTTAAGTGTGCCTTGAATTCTAAATAAATCAGACAGTGTCACCAGCAAAGCACCCCCACACCATCACACCTCCTCATCCGTGCTTCATGGTGAGAACCACACATGCAGAGATCATCCTTTCACCTACTCTGTGTCTCACAAAGACACAGCGGTTGGAACCAAAAACCTCAGATTTCCACCTGTCTGATGTCCATTGCTCGTGTTTCTTGGCCCAAGCAAGTCTCTTCTTCTCATTGGTGTCTTTTAGTAGTTGTTTCTTTGCAGCAATTTGACCATGAAGGCCTGATTCACACAGTCTCCTCCGAACAGTTGATGTTGAGATGTGTCTGTTACTTGAAGTCTGTGAAGCATTTATTTGGGCTGAAATCTGAGGCTGGTAACTCTAATGAACTTATCCTCTGCAGCAGAAGTAACTCCGGGTCTTCCTTTCCTGTGGCGGTCCTCATGAGAGCCAGTTTCATCATAGCGCTTGATGGTTTTTGCGACTGCAACTGAAGATACTTTCAAAGTTCTTGAATTGTTCCGGATTGACTGACCTTCAAGTCTTAAAGTAATGATGGACTGTCGTTTCTCTTTGCTTATTTGAGCTGTACTTGCCATAATATGGACTTGGTATATACCAAATAGGGCTATCTTATGTATAACACCCCTACCTTGTCACATCACAACTGATTGGCTCAAATGCATTAAATCAAATGCATTAACAAGCAAAGGAATATCCGCAAATTAACTTTTAACAAGGCAAACCTGTTAATTGAAATGCTTTCCAGCTGGCTATCTCATGAAGCTGGTTGAGAGAATGCCAAGAGTATGCACTTTTTTGGTTACTACATGATTCCATGTGTTATTTCATAGTTTTGATATCTTTACTATTATTCTACAATGTATAACATAGTAAAAATAAAGAAAAGCCCTTGAATGAGTTGGTGTGTCCAAACCTCTGAAACGTTTGGTACTGTATGTGCAACAAAGGGCAACTAACCAAGGGGGCCTTGATGATTACCAAGGAAAGACAGGGAGAGAGGGGAAAAAAATACACTGCAACGAAGACAATCACGGAGGCTATGATGCTATCCTCTATTCCCTGGGTTAGGGTTAGGTTTAGAATAAGGGTTTGGGTAAGGGTTAAGGTTAGGTTTAGAATAAGGGTTTGGGTAAGGGTTAAGTTTAGGTTTAGAATAAGGGTTTGGGTAAGGGTTACGTTTAGGTTTAGAATAAGGGTTTGGGTAAGGGTTAAGTTTAGGTTTAGAATAAGGGTTTGGGTAAGGGTTGGGGTTAGGTTTAGAATAAGGGTTTGGGTAAGGGTTAAGTTTAGGTTTCGAATAAGGGTTTGGGTAAGGGTTAAGTTTAGGTTTAGAATAAGGGTTTGGGTAAGGGTTAGGTTTAGGTTTAGGATAAGGGTTTGGGTAAGGGTTAAGTTTAGGTTTAGGTTTAGGATAAGGG